>NW_007234981.1:0-12417 GCF_000164805.1 Carlito syrichta
TGTTTCTGGGCTATGTGATTCATCTGAGAGTTTTTTCAAGTTGTCACAGATCTCCAAAAACTTTCCAGTATGTGTATTGAAATAAATTCTCATATAACTGGAACCATGCAATTTAAACCTGTGTTGTCCAAGAGTCAACTGTACTACTAATTCTTATTGCTTAGCTTGTGTAAGAACAGAATTCTCAGGTTGTAGTTAAAAATGACTGCTTTTTCCCTCCTTCTGCCAGAAGCAGGAAGCAATTTTTCTCAGGTCTTCATTGTGAGTACTTAGAAGTTTATGAAGGTAAATCTTACAAATTAGCGGGAACCCCCTAGACTGTACCTGTTTGAATTTCTCTCTCTCAAACTTTGAATTTCTCTCTCTCAAACTTTTCCATACTTAAACCTTCAGCAATCCAGGTACAGTTTAGGTTTTCATGCCCTTATACTGTTTCCCACTGAGGTTTCTATTTATGCATTTCTGTTGCAGTAAGTTATTGTGTTATCTGTTACATTCATGGACTCTATCCCAAACCCCAGATTTTAAATACTATCAAAGGACTGTTTGTGTAAACTCTCTTCTATACACTACATGGTAGGACTTTATTATGACAGGTGCTATAGACCCACTGTACAAAGCAGAATTAGGACTGACCCAGCAGCACATCTTACTCCCTGGAACCACAAACAAGAACTATATTGCTTTTCTGCTGTTACTTTACCCCATATTTGAATTCTAGCCGCAGCTCTGTTGTGTGGGAGGAAGTGAATGTAGACACAAGAGCAAGAGTCTGATGACCAATTCATGGAATAAATGTTTGGAGGCCACAAAATCATGTGAATTTCTTAGGGAGTGAATATAGGTTCCCAGTGCTGTCAGTCTTACGCATCTTCTTCTACACATGTGAGATGTTTCAGGACTCGGTGGCATTTGAGGATGTGACGATGAACTTCACTCTGGAAGAGTGGACTTTGCTGGATCCTTTCCAGAAGAATCTCTACAAAGATGTGATGCTGGAATCGTTAGGAACCTGGCCTCTATAGGTGAGGATGACTTCATGCCTTCACTTAAAGAACAAGGGTTTCTTGTTCATCAGTTCTGTTCCATGATTTCTGACATGGACTGGAAATGTTTGGTGAATAAATCAGGCATGGTGCATGAATGTGTATACCATGAATCTAGAGTCTAATAATCTTTCTACAATTTTATAATAATTAATAATGACTTTTCTGGGTCTACATTTTAGGAAACAAATGGGAAGACCAGAACATTGAAGATCAGTACAAAAATCTCTAAAGAAATTTAAGGTAATTTATACTCACAAGAGAAAGCAGTATCTCCTGAGAGAATCTTAGAATGACAGGAAATTTTAAAAACAAAACAAATAAGCCCAGCTTTAAATGTATTTATTCTTGGAAATTATTCTTCAAAAATATATAGTGAAATGTGACATACATGTTTAGCATTTGTAAAATAGTTCTCTTGGAAAACGTGTTAAGAAATACAATATGAATATCACTGTTTGATAATAGCTATGGTAGAACCATCTTGCAGAACATTCAGTTCATTCATGTTCAAACAATTTAGACAGTGCGGATAGCCTACACTTTCCCTGATACAGTTAAAAATGTAAGTTCAATACCTATTAATAAATATAAAATAATTAGTAAGTCCTTAATAATGTGTCCCCACTGGTGCAGCTCGACCCTCGGTCCCCTCTGCCACATGGTGGGGGTGGACTGACAGTCAGGACCCTGGGTGTCCGGTCCCGTCCCTACGCTGCGACCTCAGTCCGGGTCCCGGAGCTCTCTCTGCATAGCCCTGTGCCCTCCAGATTGTGCGGGGATGACGGGAGAGTCCTCAGAGAGAGGATCCCGACTCATATGCTGGGCTTGGGCGTGGAGGAGCTGGGGTCCTCAGCCTGTGGGTCTGTGGGTCCCCAGCCCCTTCTTTCTCCCCTGGGGGGGGCTCATTTCCCTTTAGTTTCCCAAGGGTGTGAGAAGAGGAGTCTCAACTCCGTCACCCTGTCCCCCAGCCTCACTCCTCCTAGGACTGGGAATACACTCCTAAATCTCCAGGTCCCTCCAATACTACCCAGTGCCAGTTTGCTCTCTCCAGTTCACCACATCATCTGTTTGTCCCCCATGCTGCATTTCAGTATTTTAACTTGACATTTTTCTGCAGACCAATAAATGGCTCTTTTTTAAATAAAAGATTTGATTTCTGTTTGCGAATGTTTCACTTGAAAGGAAAGCAGAAAATAACCACCTGACACTCCGCTGGAGGGGGTGGAAGAAGGGAATTGTTGTTCCTCTCCTCCTTTTTTCTTTCCTAGACATGGATACTTTATCAGAATGTCTCTGAGTTGAGATTCCCCTTTGGAAACAGCACAGTGATGTGGTCTCAGCCAGCCTATGTCTTTTCCGGATCCTGGGTTTCAGAACTGCCTGAAACCCAAGGCTGCCCCCAAGATGCCCACAGCTGCCCTGTCTCTGAGAGGGTCCAGTGAATAACCACCCTGGGTCACTCCTTCCAGAGGACAGCCTTAGGTATGGGTGTTGGGCCTCCCAGGTGAGGGACTGGATCCCTGGGGGTAGGAGGAGTCCCCTGGTATCCCCTTCATTTAGATAGCAACCCCCTTGGGATGTTCAACTTTTCCTTCTCAAACCCAGTTTCCATTTTTGGGGGGAGACACTTGGGTGGTCAGCCAATCAGATGGTGGCATTTAGAGGACAAGACAAATGATTCCTGCCTTCTGGATTCTCTCAGATTAGTGAAGGGAGAATTATTCCAAAGAACAGGAAAACCCACCCCATTGAGGAACCTGAAAAGCAAAATTATCTTTAGGTACAGCAGGCACCATCTAGTATCTGGGGAGGGTGGTTACTGAGCACTTCATTGAGCAGTGGGGGGTGTGGGAATTACCCATTTGATGGGATGATCTGACCTGATACTTGAGTCTGGTATGTCTGTATTCCAGATCTGTACTGCCCCTACCTGGATCTGTTACTTGGAAAAGACTTCCATACTTATTTTCACCTCAATTTTTTATTAATTGTAAAATGGGCCTGGCACAGTGGCTTATGCCTTGCAATCCCAACACTTTTGGGAAACCAAGGCAGGAGGCTTACTTGAGGCCAGGCGTTCGAAACCAGCTTGGGCAACATTGTGAGGGCCTCTCTCAAAAAATCTAAATTTAAATTTAAAAAATTAACTAGTATGGCAGCATAGACTCATAGTCCCAGGTACTCAGGAAGCTGAGGTGTGAGGATAGCTTGAGCCCAGAAGTTCGAGGCTGTAGTGAGCTGTGATCATGTGATCACACCACTGAACTCCAGCTGAGGCAGCAGGAAGACTCTGTCTCTAAAAAAAAAAACAACAATAAAACTGTGTTTTATCAATAGAGTTTGAGAGAGAAGATAAAATCCAAAAAATCAAGAAAGAGATGAATTTTGTTAAAAATTTTTATTGCCAGGCTTGGTGGCTCAGCCTATAATCCCAGCACTTTGGGAGGCCGAGGCGAGTGGATTGCCTGAGCCCACAGCTTCAAGACCCGCCCAGGCTACTTGACGAGACCTGCCTGGGCAACTTGGCAAGCTCTTGTCTCTACAATAAATAAAAAATTAGCTGGGCATGGTAGCACGCATCTGTAGTTCCGGTTACTTGGAAGACTGAGGCAGAAGGATCGCCAGAGCTCAGCAGGTCAAGGCTGCAATGACCGGGAGCATGCCACTGCACTCCAGTCTGGGTGAAGAGTGAAACTCCAACTCAAAAAAAAGTTTTTATTGCCTTTTTTTCTTGCTCAGAGTATGTGTAGTCCATTTCTCAGGTCTGTTTTTTTGTTTTTGTTTTGTTTTGTTGAGTTGGAATCTCACTTTGTCACCCAGGCTAGAGTGCAGTGGCACACTCACAGCCACCACAGCCTCGATCTGCGGGACTCAGGTGATCCTTCCACCTCAGCCTTCCAAGTAGCTGATAATACAGGTGCACACTACCATGCCCGGCTAATTTTTTTGTTGTTGTTATTGTAGAGATGAGGTTTTGCCAAGTTGCCCAGGCTGGTCTTGAACCCCTGAGCTCAGGCAATCCTCTCACCTCCACCTCCCAAAGTGCTAGGATTACAGGTTTGAGTCACCACGCCCAGCCCTAGGTCTGTTTTTCGTAGAATGATTTCAAATAGAACCCTAGAGCTTAGCCTTGGGAAAGCTACTAGGAATAAAACTCTTAGAGAAATAGAGAAAATCACTCTTCTATTATGGCCACAGAGAAATGAATCCATTTGTGCAAGAAAGTATGGTAGATAAATTGGTGAATTCTAAAGATGCACCAAAACATCAGCCGTTCTTCTTTCCGGGGTAGAGAACTTGGGACAGTAGATAACTGTTCTCTTTCCTGGTACCTGGACTTCAGAGATTGATGGTAAATCCTATGGATCAGAACATGACAACACCGAGAAGTATTCAGATAGAATTAGTTATTTACTAAACAATTAGTTGTCATGGAAATAATAATTAAGTGACATCTTTATGTCAAAAGGAATAGATACTATGCTTTTCCTGTTATGCTGTGTTAGGTCACACTCCCAGCAGGGCCCTCCAGAATGTTAAGTCAAACTCCCAGCAAGGATATGGGTAACTGGTACAATCTGGTGGTGCATGAAAGATGCAAAGAATTGCACAGAAGTTAGATTAGAAAACATAGTTTGTTTAGAAAATAAATTAGAGAGAGAGAGAGAGGAGATTCACCTCCCCAAGGTAGGGGAGGGGGCCAAAGGCAAGAAACATGGCAGTCATAGCTCGAAGAGCCACGTGAACATACCAGAGTTTAACAAAGTAATGCGAATGGCAGCTGGAGGTTGAATGCTTTTCAACGTTTCCCTTGATGGGATAGGTCATTAAGGTATTGGGTGATGGTTTGCTCCACGTCATCATGGAGGGCAGGTACCCACAGGTACTGACATCAGGTGATGGACAGCAGGCCGATGGGTGGGTTAGTCACATGACAGTTCCCATGGTGATAGGTCTATCTGTGTCATGAAGGTCACGAAGGGTTGCTTAGTTTAACTTGTCTTATGGGTGGAGGCAAGTACTGGAAAAAGAAAAGCAAATTAATACAAAAAAACTGGGGAGGGGGCTGTAAAAGCAATTATTGATAGCTACCTCTGAGAAACTGTTTCTGTCCTTGGCTAGTAGCAATTAGAGAATAAAATGAACTGCTAGAAAAATATGAAAACTAGGCATTGCTAAAATGGCTGCTTTTTGGGTATTTTGACTCCATGTTATGTCCTTTCAAGCTGTAAAATATAAGTGCCTTACAATTTATTCTTTCCTCCTATATATATAAACTCTGAGTTTGAGTAAATTTACTGGATTCTTCAAGTACGGGTATTTTCTCTTTTAAAAGTAAATGAAGCCGGACTTGGTGGCTCAGCCTGTAATCCCGAGCTTTGGGAGGCTGAGGTGAGTGGATTGCCTGAGCCCGCAGGTTTGAGACCCTCCTGGGCAACTTGGTGAGACCTCATCTCTACAATAAATAAAAAAAATTGGCCGGGTGTGGTATCGCATGCCTGTAGTTCCGGCTACTTGGAAGACTGAGGTGGAAGGATCGCCGGAGCCCAGCAGGTCGCGGCTGCAGTGGCTGGGAGCGGCCACTGCATTCTCGTCTGGGTAACAGAGTGAGACTCCAACTCAAAAAAAAAAAAGTAAATGAATAGAATTGACTGAAGGTGACTCCTTGAGCAAGCATTTCAAAAGTTAGATACAAGAGGTTCTTTCCCCCCGTCCCCTCCCCCCACCATGCCCAGCTAGTTTTTAATTTCTTGTAGAGACGAGGTCTTGCCAAGTTGCCTGGGTGGGTCTCAAACCCATGAGTTCAGTCAATCCACTTGCCTCAGCCTCCCAAAGTGCTGGGATTACAGACTGAGCCACCAAGCCGAGCCACAAATACCATTTTCATACCCTTAGATTTCAGTACATCTTATGGAAGAGGGTGAAACAAAGTAACAACTTTGTGTTATATCAAAGAAGAAAGGAAATCCAGTCTTTATCATGTTTTTTCTTTGTTTTTATTGAAAGTAATGATTAGAAAATAAACAAAAGATATGCTTCCATGTGCATAGAGAATGTTAAATTCTTGATGAGAGGCGAGAGAATTGCTTGAGCCCAGGAGTTTGAGATCAGCCTGGACAACATAGCAAGATCTCATCGTTATAAAAAAAAAAAATAGCTGGGCATGGTGGCACATGCCTGTAGCTCCAGCTACACCGGAGGCTGAGGTGGGAAGATTGCCTGAGCCCAGAAGGTTGAGGCTGCAATGAGCCATGGTGCCACTACACTGCTGGGCAACTAAGTGAGATTCCAACTCAAAAATTAAAAGTACAATGTAGAGGCATTTATTCTATTCACAATATTGTGCTACCAACACCTCTATCTAGTTCTGACACATTTTCATCAACCCTGAAAAGACCCCATACTTATCAAATAGTCAATCTCTACTCCCCCTCCTCAGCCCCTGCAACCACAAACCCATTTCTGTCTCTATGGATTTGTCTGTTCTGGGAATTTTATATAAATGGGACAGATGCTATATTACCTTTTGTGTCTGACTGCTTTCATTTACCATGATGTTTTTGAGGTTTCTGTCAGCACATGAAAAGATGCTCAACCTCAGGAGTCATCAGGAAAATGCAAACCAAAATCACAATGAAGCTGGGCATGATTCATGCCTGTAATCCCAGCACTTAGGGAGGCAGAGGCAAGAGGATAGCTTGAGCCCAGGAGTTTGAGACAAGCCTGGACAACATAGTGAGACCTTGTCTCTATGAAAAAGTGGAAAAAAAAAAGCCAGGTGTAGTGGTGCATGTCTGTAGTCCCAGCTACTCAGGAGGCTGAGGCAGGAGGGTTACCTGAGCCCAGAAGGTTGAGGATGCAGTGAGCTATGATTGTCCCACTGCACTCCAGCCTGGGTGACAGAGTGAGACCCTGACTCAAAATACACACACATACACACACACACACACACACACACACACACACACAGAGAGAGAGAGAGAGAGAGAGAGAGAGAGAGAATAGCAAGTGTTAGCAAATATGTAGAAAAACTGGAACCTTCATACATTGCTGGTAGGGATATAAAAGGACATAACCACGATGAAAAACAATTTGCTAGTTCTTCAGAAGTGACACAGAATTATCATAGGGGACAGCAATTCCACTCCTAAATGTATATGACCCAAAGAATTGAAAACAGGGACTAAAGCAAAATCTTGTACATGATTGTTCTCAGCAGCACTGTTGACAGTGACCAAAAAGGATGGAACACCCCAAATGTCCATCCAGATGAGTGGATAGACAAATTGTCAGGCCACACAAAGGAATGATTGATTCATCTTTCGATGTGTGCTCAGGATCATTTGCACTCATTAGTTTGGTCTGGAGTCAGACTTCCTAGATGTGGATCGCAGATCTGCCACTTCAAGCTGTGTGGTGATGTCAAGTGAAAGTTTGTCTCCTTCCTTGTCCAGCTCTTACAAGAATTTTAAGACATTGCACGCTCAGTACAGCTCCAGCCACTTAACAGCTACTGGCACCATTATAAACATTACTACTAATCATATTTTTACAAGCTACTTCATAGGAAAATATTGAAGCCAGGCACAGTGGATGCCTGTGGTCTCAGCTTCTTGTGAGGCTAAGAAGGGATGATCACTTGAGCCCAGGAGTCTGAGACTGCAATGAGCTATGATCAAGCCACTGCACTCTGGCCTGGGTGACAGAGTGAGACCCTGTAAGAAGGAAAAATAAAAGAAAGAAGAAAAGAAGAAGGAAGGGAGAGACAGAAAAACAGGGAGGGGGAGAGAGAGAGAGGGAAGGAGGGAGGGAGGGAAAGAGAGAAAGGAAGGAAGGAAAACTAAGGCACTGTCTAACTTCTTGTGAACCAAGACAGACAGGTCTGAAAAAAGCCCAATGCTTTTGGAACCAGGTGGATTTTCACAGGGGCACTAGGCTCAAAGTGTCCACTAGGGAATATGAGATAACTGTGTTTGCTCTAACAAGGTTCTCTGGGTGCACCCTGGAGGCCACAGAGTCAGATATAAACCCCAAGGTGGTTCTGTTGCAAACTCCCAAGAAAACATGCTTCCCTCTCCTATGCAGTGCCAGGACCCCAGAAACATGACACCCAGGTGTCTAAGAGACCCTGGGATCTGACAAAGGCCTTGTAGTGACTCGTCAAGTAAGTGTATGAGGAAGACAAGCTACAGGAGAGCTAGTCTCAGGGAAGATGCCCTGAAACTGCCCCCTCAGAGATGGAGGGCTTTCTGCTCAGTTTAGTCCACAAAGGCTGGGGATGCCCAGCATCCAAGCCTCCTGGGTGGATAGCATATCATGGTCAACAGAGTGAGAGCTGGAAGAGCACCTGGGCCAAATCTTGTTCCATGTAGGAGTTATGTTTGAACTTCAGCTGCCTGCCTTGTGAAGTTATTGAGGGTTAAATGGGATGATTTGTGTTAAATGCTTGGCCCACGGGCCGGTATGTGGTTTGCATCAGATAAATGTCATTGTCCTGGTTAAAGTTAGAGGGCTCATGCAGGTGTTGAGGGAGGGGAGAGAAGGGGTATTTAACTTAGATCAGTCATTCTCATATATGGGCAATTTCAACACTGCCCCTCACCAGGGTTTCAGGATGTTTGGGGTTTTGTTTGTTTGTTTGGTCAGGGTTTCACTCTTGTCACCCAGGCTGAAGGCCCATGGCATGATCACAGCTCACTGCAGCCTTGACCTCCCAGGCTCAAGCAATCCACCCTTGTCAGCATTCCAAGTAGCTGGGACTATAGGTGTGCACCACCACACCTAGCTTTTTTTTTTTTTTTTGGTAGAGATGAAGGCTTGCTATGTTGCTCAGTCTGATCTCAAACTCTGGGCTCATGCAATCTCCAACCTCAGTCTCCCAAAGTGCTGGGATTACAGGTGTGAACCACCACACCCAGCCTTCAAGTTTTTGTTGTTTTTTTTGTGTATCCCAGCTAGAGCAGGAGGGTTACTCCTGGCATCTAGTGAGTGGAGGCTGAGAATGCTGTTCAACATCCTACAAAACACGGGGTAGCCACTAGTACAAAAAGAAGACCTGGCCCCAAATGTCAGTAGTGCCAGGGTTGAGACTCTTTAGCCAGAATCTATAATGGGCAATCCAGGACAGGCATACCTATAGACATGAAGTTGAAACCAATTGGAAGGTGAGGTGCAGCTAGGAACAGAGATTCTTCTAGGCAGAAGGAACAGCAGGTGCAAAGTCCTAAGTCAGGAACCAAAACCAGGAGCCTGCAGCCAAGTGTGAAAGGGAGAGGGACAATGGGAACTGAAGGTGTCTGGGGGTTAAAGGAGCAGGGATGGGCAACCTCCTCTCCTCGGTCCCCTCCTGCTCTGGGAGCTTTTCCATCCTCTCAATAAATCCCGCTTACTCAAAAATTAAAAAATAAAAAATAAAAAAATAAAGCAGTGATGAGCCATGGAAGGGTTACATTGGACATCAGCATTTTCACGAGATTACTTGGCTGCAGTGGGAAGAACGGACAGTAGGGGACTGAGAGTGGACACGGGGAAATCACCCTATAGTGGATTATCCAGGCAAAAGATGATGGAGACCTGGATTGGGGTCCTGACTCAGGAGATGAATCTTCTACTTCTGTCGAAGAAAGGAGGGTGCTTTTTAAAATCCACATATCCAGCCGGGCTCGGTGGCTCAGCCTGTAATACCAGCACTTTGGGAGGCTGAGGTGAGTGGATTGCCTGAGCCCGCGGGTTTGAGACCCACCTGGGCAACTTGGCGAGACCTCATCTCTACAGTAAATCAAAAATTAGCCAGGCGTGGTAGCGCGCGCCTGTAGTTCTGGCTACTTGGAAGGAAGAATTGCCAGAGCCCAGCAGCTTGAAGCTGTAGTGGCCAGAAGCATGCCACTGCACTCCAGTCTGAGTGACAGAGTGAGACTCCAACTCAAAAAAATAAATAGACGGACTCGGTGGCTCAGCGTGTAATCCCACACATTTGGGAGGTTGAGGTGAGTGGATTGCCTGAGCCCGTGGGTTTGAGACCCGCCTGGGAAGTTGGGCGAGACTTCATCTCCACAATAAATCAAAAGTTAGCTGGGTGTGGTAGTGCGTGCCTGTAGTTCCAGCTACTTGGAAGGCTGAGGAGGAAGGATTGCCGGAGTCCAGCAGGTGAGGCTGTGGTGGCCGGGAGCAACCACTGCACTCCAGTCTGAGCGACAGAATGAGATTCCAACTCAAAAAATAAACAGCCGGGCTCAGTGGCTCAGCCTGTAATCTCACGCCTTTGGGAGGCTGAGGTGAGCGGATTGCCCCAGCCCGTGAGTTTGAGACCCACCTGGGCAGGCAAGACCTCATCTCTACAGTAAATCAAAAAATCAGCTGGGTATGGTAGTGCATGTCTGTAATTCTGGCTACTTGGAAGGCTGAGGCAGAAGGATCGCCAGAGCCCAGCAGGTCAAGGCTGCGGTGGCCGGAAGCGGACGCTGCACTCCAGTCTGGGCGACAGAGTGAGACTCCAACTCAAAAAAAACAAATAAATAAATATGAAAAAATAAAATCCACACAACAGGAATCGATATGCTGTGGGAGGTGAGAGAGGAGATGAGAGTGATGCCCAGTCTGAGACTTGATTGTATGGGTTGAAATCTGCATAAACAAAACCCCATTGAATTGTGCAGTGCACAACTCAAGGGGCCAAACCCAGTTGCTCTGGTTGGGGAGACTCCATCTGTGGCTCTTGGGGACCAGGATGTCTGGGGGATGTCCTGTCAGCAAAAGAAAAAACAAATGTGATTTTGGAAAGAGGTCAGTGCTGGCACCAGAAATTCAGAGCCATTAAAAGAAAATTATGAGAGAGTATTGAAAAGAATACCCCCACATGCTGCATCCAGATGATCGCCATCATATGATAAGTATGTACACCTCAGATGTACCCTGAGCATACCATGGCACAACCTGAGTGTTTTGCAGGGTAGATAGCACCCCTGGGTTCTGAACATGGGACTCCAGAAATACAAAAATATTAACAGGTTGTTTCCTGAAGGAATCCAGGCACGTTTCTCTCCCCAGTCTTCAGTAGCAGAGGATGAGAACTGGAAAGCTTTGGAGAGTGTATTCTTGTTCACAAATATTTCCTGCTGCTCTTTGGTAGAGGTACACACTGCTCCACTTCTTTGACACTAAGCTTGGCTGTTGATATGTGAGTGAATTTAACATGTTGTTTCCTGGAGAGGCTCCTAGAAGGCAGCATCAGCAAAGTCCCCAACAAAGGCTTGCCCACGCGACTGGGTTTTGGAGTAAATTCAACGTGAAGTAGAGCCATGGCAACCTGGAATGTCCATGAGACCTGAGTGAAAAATGTGCCTTTGTTCTTGTCAGTCACCAAGAATTGGGGAATGTGTGTTACACAGCCTAATTTAGTCTAAGCTGACTGATACAGAATCATCAGCCCAGTGGACACCAGGCTCAAGGTAATGCAAGTCCCATATGGGATATGGGGCCATTATTTGTGGACAAATTAAGGTACCTGCCTCTAACACTGATGTTAAGAAGCATAAAATGACCTATAATCCCAGCACTTTGGAAGGCAAAAGCAGGAGAATCACTTGAGCCCAGGAGTGTGAGACCAGCCTGAGCAACATAGTAAGAAATCAAAATATTAGCCAGGCATGGTGGGACATACCTGTAGTTCCAACTATTTAGGAGGTGGAGGCAGAAGGATCGCCTGAGCCCAGGAGGTCAAGGCTGATGTGAGCTGTGATTGTGCCACTGCACTCCAGCCTGGCCAACGGAGTAAGACCCTAACTCAAAAGAAGGAGAAAAATAAGGAGAAGGAGAGGAGGAGGAGAAAGGAGAGAAAGAAGAGGAGGAGGAGGAAGAGGAGAAAAAAAGATGACAATGTAGCATAAGCATAAAGTGAGTGGAATTAGCTCCCTTTGAGATAACCTACCCCAAGATATAATAGATAATCTAGCCATGTTCTCACAGCCCAATAAGGAGACTCATGTGTAAAACACACTGGACTGCCTTTGTTGTAACATTTGGGAATGATGCTGTCCTTCAAGGAAACTGAAACTTTGGAAGGCTCCACCCCTTGTTCACATGACTAATGAGTGACAGGGCTGGCATTCAGGCAGGGTCTGTGTGAACCCATAGTCTGGGCTCTTCAATCACTGAGAGACCCTAATCCTCAAAAATGTGCACAAGATTCAACACTTTACATATGAACCTATCACATCTTTATAGCAGCTCTGCAGGACGGGTGCTGTTATATCCATAGATCAGGTACCATTAATCTCCCCATTCTTTTAGATTAGAAAACTGAGGCACATAGCCGGGCTCGGTGGCTCAGCCTGTAATCCCAGCTCTTTGGGAGGCTGAGGTGAGTGGA
>NW_007234982.1:0-11054 GCF_000164805.1 Carlito syrichta
ATATCTCATTTTAAAAGTGCTAGAAAATATTTCATTGTCTGGATGTAACATGGAATATCTGTGTACATCCTGAAGAACATCTTAGTTACTTCCAAGTTTTGGTAAATATGAATAAAACTGCTATAAATATCCATGTGCAGGTTTTTGTATGGGCACTCATTTTCAGTTGCTTTAGGTAAATACCACTGATTGTGATGGCTAGATCATATGATAAGAGTATTTTAGTCTTACAGAAAACCACCAAACTGCCTTCCAAAATGGCTGTACCATTTTGCATCCTCACCAGCAAAAAATAAGAGTCCCTAAGACTGCACAACCACATAGCAGTTGGTGTTGTCAATATTCTGGATTTGGGGCATTTTAATAGGTGTGTAGTGGTACCTCATTTTTGTTTAAATTTACATTTCTCTGATGGCATATTATGTGAAGCATTTCCTCCCCTTAGGAAGCATTTCCTCCCCTTATTCATTTATTTATTTAAAAGGAATTTGCATGTATTAGTCCACATGATGTGAAGCATCTTTTAATTTCCTATTTGCTATCTGTTTTCTTTGGTGAAGTATCTGTTAGTATCTTTGGTCTAGTTTTTATTTGGATTGTTTATTTTCTTATTTTTGAGTTTTAAGAGTTCACTGCAAATTTTGGATAGCAATTCTTTATCAGATATGTCTTTGACAAATATTTCTCCCAAGGTGTAGGTTGTCTTTTCATTCCATTAACAAAATCTTTCACAGAGAAGAAATTTTAAATTTTCATGGAGTCCAGCTTATCAGTTCTTTTTTTTATTTCATGGATTGAGTCTTTAGGGTTATATCTAAAAAGTCATTGCCAAACTTAAGGACTTTTAGATTTTCCACTATGTTTTTTTTCTGGGAGCTTTATAGTTTGGGTTTTACATATAGTTTGGTAATCCATATTAGGTTAATTTTCCTGAATGGTGTAAGGTCTATATCTAGATTCTTTTTTTTTTTTTTCATGTGGATATCCGGTTGTACCAGCACCATTTGTTCATTTCTCATTGTATTGCTTCTGATCTTTTGTCAAAGATCAGCGAACAATATTTATGTGAGTCGATTTCTGGGCTCTCTCTCCTCTTCCACTGAGCTATTTGTCTATTCTTTTGTCAATTCCACACTATACACTACTGACTTGAAGTCTTGAAGTGAGGTAGGGTAATCCTACAACTTTGCTCTTCTTTAATATTGTGTTGGCTATTCTGGGTCTTTTGGCTTTTCGTATAAACTCTAGTAACAGTTAATAACACCCACAAAATAACTTGCTGAGATTTTTATTGGGATTGCATTGAATCTATAGAGCAGACTGGGAGGAGCTGACATCTTCATAATACTGAGTTTTCATAAGCTTTCAAATTAAGTAGGTTTAGTCCTTTTTGTTTTGTTATAATTGCTTTGCTACTGTGAATTATTTGCCTTTCCATATAAATTGTAGAATCACATCATTTTGTCTAAAAACTGAACTGAAATTATGGTTGGGGTAGGTATTGCCTCGACTCTATAGCTCAATTTTAGGTGAAATTATATCTTTATAATATTGAGTCTTCTTCTGATCTATAAAGGTAGTCAATGCCTCATTTATTTAGGTCATCTTTAATTATCTTTTTCAATGTTTTCTAATTTTAGTGTATCCATACATATTTTGTTAAATGTATATCTAAATATTTTATTTTATGATGTTACTGCAAATTCCATTTGCAATTATTTGTTGGTAGAATATAGACAATTTGTGTATGTGTATTTATATTGTCTTCTCTAACCTTGCAAATCTCAGTTTTCACTTAGTCACTGCTGTGAAGATTCTGTAACATATATAATATCTATCTATCTATCTATCTATGTATCTCTCTCTCTCCCTCTCTCTCTCTATATATATATATTTGACAATGTCATCTGAGAATATAGTCCTTTAATTTCTTCCTTTTTATTCTGAATTAATTTTATTTCTCTTTCTTGCTTTTTTTATTGAACTGGCTAGGATGGCCAATATAATACTGAATGCAACTGGTGAGAAGAAACATGCAAAGTATCTATACCATTTTGTATTTCTGCCAGCAGTGTAAAAATTCCATTGTTCCACAACCTCATCAATGTTTTTATCAAGAATTTTTATCTCTGTGTCTTAAAGGATTATTTGTCTACATATTTAGTTTTTATAATATCTTTTGATTTCTGTTTCATGGTAATGCTTGCCTCATAAAATGAGTCAGAATGTCTTACTTCCTCTTCTATATTCTAAAAGTGTTTGTATAGAGGTTGGTATTGTTTCTTTTAAAAAATAATTTGATAGATTTGCCATTGAAGTCATCTTGGTCAGGATTTTCCTTCCAAAAAGTACTTTTTCTATTGTAAATTCTATTTCTTTAGTAGATATAGTGCTATTCATGTTATCTATTTCTTCTTGAGTAAACTTTCATTATATTTATGTTATTAAATTATTGGTATCAAGTTGTTTACAATATACTTACTATTTATTTCTTGTCTGTAAAATTCATAGTGACTTTTCCTATCTTATCCCAATTATTAGCAATTTGAACCTTCTTTCAGTTTGTATTTATGATCAGTCTATCTAGAGATTTATCAAGTGTAATGATGTTTTCAAAGAACCAGTTTTATTTCAAAGTTTTCAATCTTGTCTTTAACATTTCATATTTTCTATTCAATTTGGGTTTAATGTTTTCTTCTTTTTAGCTTTTTAAAGTAGAGACTTACATCTGTTGTTTTGTTTCTCCTTCTTTATTTTTATTATGTCACTCAGGTTGACCTCAAACTCAAGCAATCCAGCTATCTCAGCCTACTGAGTGACTGGGATTATAGACTCACAACACAATGTTGGGCATTGTTTTTTTGTTTTAAATATATGCAAAAAAAAATATACGTTTTTGCCCAGGCATTGCTTTAGCAGGATCTCGCCAATTTTGGTATGCTGTTTTTATTTTTATTTAGTAAAGATATTTATTTAACCTTTTTTTCTTTAATGTATTAATTATATAGAAGTATTCTGCTTCTTTTCCACATATTTGAGTTATTTCTCTAAGTTACTTTTATTACTGATATCTAAGGACAAACTATCAGTCTCCTCTTCTGGAACTCCTTAGATATTAGGTCAGATCCACATGGCCCTTGGTTTCATCCAGTTCCTTTTTTTATCCCCTTATCCTAAACAATATTTATGTTGGCCAGTATCCAGACCTCCATTTGGGAGAACTTGGTACCTAGTATTGAATACTTTTTTTGGAAGCTCTCTTGGGTGTATAAGGAACAATTTAATTGTTCCAGATAGTCTGGTGACATCTATGGAATAAAATGACACTGAGTGACTGAAATTGACACTAGTCTAGTACTTAGTGACTATCTCATTATCTAGGTGCTCAAGTATTCCATATAAATCCAGATATAGTAGCCTGAAGGGAAGTTTAGCTACCCCTGTTGTCATTCATGGTGCTCATCAGATGACAGAATCCTCTGTCATCTCACAAATGAGGTAGCCCTCTACTTCGCTATGGATGCAAAGACCCACTTCAATAAGCCCTAATCAATCTTTACATGTTCTCTGTTTGTGTCAGCTGCCAAGGTGGTAGATAGAATGGTGGCTCAGAGCATGGAGTGGGTCATTTAGCAACTGAGAGACATTTTTTCCAAGTCATCCAGCAAAACTTGCATGGCTCTCTCATCTGCTAGCCAGGTAAGCCAGCCTCTTCTAGTCTCATTGGGCTATGCCCAAACCTGTTTAATTTCTCACTTTTCTCATTGTAAGAGCAAACCTCAGCTCATCTCTGAATAACTAAACTTCATTGATCACCAGGGAGTATTTTTGGCAATTGTCATCAGAGAGAAGTGGGATCTCTTTCCTGGTGTTGCAGAAGGGTAAGCAAGAACCACGGAGTTTTTTTCTTTTTTTAACTTTATGGGTTCCCATACTCCTTTTGTTAGTGACAGTCAAAGGCCACCTGTTCACTTGTCAACAAACTCTTAGCAACCAGATGTAGCACTGTACACCATGTTCCTATTACATACCTAGCTAGTTGGTCTGCAGGATTCTACCAGTATTTTTTCCAAAAAGGCATTGTGACATTCTCAGCCTCTGGAAGGAAGAGATTAAAAGTCTTAAGATAGTCTATCCATCAGTAGCAGATGGGGCCAAAGCCTCTGTAGTATGTGGACATTTTTTCTGCAATACAAATGAGCCAACTTTTGCAAAAATCATAATTTTTGTATCGGGAACATCATGCTCTTTCCTTTGTAAAAATTATGTTTTTTTTTTCTTTTCCTTTGTCAGAGGGATTCAGTTTGTGAGTCTACCTGCATTGTTTCAGGAAACATTAGAAGTAAAATCAGGCAAGGGCCCTGAATTTTACTGGCATTTATCAGTTACTCCTGTTGACAGCCACTGAAAAAGATTCTTACCTTGCCAACCAATAAGATATCACTTATATAGCAAAATACTTGAACATCAGAGGAATTAAGAAATACTTTGTAAGCATTTACAGTTCAAACATGTAATGTATGAATTCCAGTTACACGTTTTTAAGCACTTTGTACAATGAATCAGCTCAGAGTTTCACTCACAACATAATTGAACTTTTGTTTCATTAAAACAAAGTTTTCCAAAACTCTATCAGACATTTTTAAAATAGAAACATAGATCAAGTATTTTACAAGGGTACTCAGGAGCTGCTCAGTAGCTGCTAGGAGGACATCATTTCTTCTCATTTAGAAGCTAAGGGAAAGGTGGGAATGAGGGAATGAATGGGAGCGTGCAAACAGAAAGAAGGAGCAGTTTTTACTGGTAAACATTGCATTGAATTTACTTTCACTTTTAAGTGGTCATTTTGCTAGGTCTCACCAACCTGTCCAGACTAGAGTAGACCACAACCTGGACTTGTGGGGGGGGGGGGGGTGGAGCGTGAACATCTAATGTACATGCTGGTATTGAAAGGACAGACCAAAAGTTACATTTTTCATCTCATTCTTAAATCCTGATGCAATGATGACAAAGTAGAAGGTATGCTTTTGGAGGAATGCACATTCTAGGTAAAATTAACTTTACTGACTTTGTCTTTTCAGAAACAGACTTCCAGGTATCAGAGGTATCTCAGAGTGGCAATCAAGTTTGCCTAGAGTAAAGGGAATTTACAAGGCCTAAGACATCATGCATTGAGCAAGGATTGTAAAAGTCATGAAACGTAATTATAAAAGTTATGACCGCTCAGAGGGGGGCAGGTTGTGATTTGATCTTCCAGTCAATTGGGCCCTATCTCCACGGAAGCCAAGGATCCCCTGAAGCTACACACTGGGAATGCCTAGGAGATAAGGGGAGGTGTACCCTCCAGTAGCTCTAAGGAATGTCATTTGGGAAGGTGTAGGAGCATTAGAATCCTTGTCACGCCCTTCTCTAGGGGCTATGATCAAGTGGGTGGATATTAATGTGTCTTTGTGTCACAGGTTCTCCAAGACATCCACAGGTGGTTGACAAGGAAGTCACAGCAGTCATGGCAGTCACATGCAACATCTCCAAGGAAAGGATTTAAGCCAGGACTCTGGGGGGCTATGTTGCCACACTCATCTAGAGTGTAGGCCTGCTCCCTGTCTGTGGGGGTGAACTTTTCTTAAATAAATCTTTTCTTCTCTCACCTCTGTGTGTTGCAATTCTTTGCATCTACTTGGATCTCTGGGTTTCCAGCACGGCACCTCTGGCTTGCTGACTCCAGCAGTGCTGCTACTCTCGGTTGCACCTCTCTCTCCATCTATCTCACCCTTACCCTGTCCGGACCCTAACGGGTGTAAAACTTTTTTTTAAAATGCTTTCTCTTAATTCTTTTACTCATATCTGTTGGTACCTAAGCAGCGGACTCAGGGCCATGTTAGGTTTTACAGTGTTTGCCTAACATTGCATAGAATGTGGGAAGCAGCAGGATGTTAACAACTAGGTGTACACAATAATTTTTATAATAAATACAAACTATAAATTATACAGGGCATGCCTAAGCTTCTCAGAATCAAAAGAAACTAAATATCTTGAAAAACAGATGGAAAATGGATTAAATATGAGTCAGAGGAATGATCGTTTTGTTAAAAATTACTGAGCAGGTTGAAAAGAGGAAAATTATAATTTAACAACGAGGAGAATCCCTGTTGAACAACCCTGATGTGTAAATGGAAAACAGGGACAACAGAGTAATGAATCCAATCCAGAAAATTGGAAAAATGACTTTTTCTCCCATCAATTTTATACTTCCTCTTGTGCATTTGTTTCTGTGAATTATAGTCAGGAAAATTAGAACCTGGGTTATAAGATTGTTCCTTTAAATATAGGTAATTCTTGACTTTTTAGGCTTATTCTTATAATGGGTAGAATGGAAGATAGAAATCCAACTGGAAGTATATAGACTAGAACATCTTACCAATAAAGTTTAATTCTGACAATTTGAGAGTCTAGGCCTTGTTATTCCTCTCAGTTCAAACTCTGTCTCTGACATATTCTTTAAAATTTTTGAGCACCAATTTTTCTTTTTATTCTACTTATTCTTCACATTTCTAGTTTAATTCACTCGATTATATGATTTTCCAGTTCCTAGAATTAATTTTAAAACCATCTTTTTCTACTCACTATCTCTTTCTTTTCTCTTCACTGCTAAACTTTGAAAATCATATTTTTAAAATGCTAAATGCCCATGTATATTCAATGCCAGTATCTTCTCCATTTTCTAGACAGAGATAATTTTCTCCTACTTTTGGGAGTACCACTTTTGATCCTGAAAAAGTAAAAGTTAGTTTCTAGAAAACCATACAATCTGTACATAAATATTTTTTTTTCAAGAAAGGTGGCTTGTTTATTGCAGCCCTATTCACAATAGCAAAAACATGAAATCAACCATGTTGTCCGTTGAAACTGGATTGAAAGAAAAATGTACATATACACAATGAAACATTAAATGATCATAAAGAAGGACAAACATATGGACTTCACAGTAACATAGATGGCTTTAGAGTCAATAATACTCAGTGATCTATCACAGAAACAAAAAAAGAGTACCACATGTTCTCACTCATAAGTGGACCCTGAACATTTACCCTCATACTATAACAAAGGGATTGGCAGTAGTGGATACTGCTGGGTTGGTGGTGCAGGGAACACAACATCAATACAGGTATCTCAAACCAGGCAAAGGGAGGCCCTAACCTTACCTGTACAGTGTCCACTTATATAACTAATCCTGAATTATACCCCACATCTTTAAAATAATTTTTTTTTAAAAAAAGAAAGATATCCTGTAAATATGACACTTGCAGGCCCTAATCATCTGAAAATGAATTCATTGGTCTTACATAATCAATATTAAAGAAAGAGAAATGTCTCCCCAATGCTAGAGATCAGTGAACAGATACTGGAAAGATATTCCATAAAAATTATCAAAATCTGAAAGCTCCAAGAGCTGCTGAGTGACACCAAGGATAGATATTCAACTTAAAACACAAAGACTTTGAATCAGATGTCCTAAATGTGTTCAAAGAACTAAGGGAAATGATGAACAAATAACAAAAAGAAATCAGAAATACAATGTATACAAAAATAAAATAATTCAATGAGGAAGTAGAAACTATAAAAGGAACAAAATAGAAATTCTGGAGATGAAAAGTATAATACATAAAATGAAAAAGTCACTAGAGGCTTTCAACAACAAATCTGAGCAGACAGAAGGAATAATAAACAAACCTGAAGACAGGTCATTTGAAATTATCCAGTCTGGTACACAGAAAAAAAAAAAAAAGAGTAAAAATGAGCAGAGTCTGAGAGATCAGTAAGTCATCATCCAACATACCTATAGATGCATACTGAGAGTTTCCAAAGGAGAGGAGAAAAAACAAAGGGAAGAAAATATATTTGAAAAAATAATGGCTGAAAACTTTTCAAATTAAAAAATGAAAATGCATATTCTAGAAACAGCAAAATAGTGCCAGAAAACAGATATCCACCTACAAATGAATGAGTTGGAGTCTTCTATTGCATCATACACAAAAATTAACTCAGTGGAACAGATATGTAAGTAAAAATGTTAAAATGATACAACTTTTAAAACAAAAGAGGGGGCCTGACTCAGTGGCTCAGCCTGTAATCACAGCACTTTGGGAGGCTGAGTCAAGTGTACTGCCTAAGCTCGTGGGTTTGAGACCAGCCCGGGCAACTTGGCGAGACCTCCTCTCTACAATAAATAAAAAAACTAGCCAGTTGTGGTAGTACACACCTGCAGTTCCAGCTACTTGGAAGACTGAGGCAGAAAGATCCCTGGAGACCAGCAGGTTGACACTGGGGTGGCCGTAAGTGTGCCACTACACTCCAGCCTGGATGATGGAGTGAGACTCCAACTCAAAAAACAAAAAACAAAAAAAACCCCAAAAAACAAAAGAGGGGGAATTCTTCATGACATTGTATTTGGCAATGATTCTCTTGATATGACACAAAAAGTATAGGCAGCAAAAGAAAAAAACAGTTAAACCGAACTTCAACAACATTAGAAACTTTTGCACATCAAAACACATCATCAATAGAGTGAAAATGCAATCCAAAGAATGAGAGAAAATATTTACCAATCACATAGTTGATAAGGGATTAATATCTGGAGTATATAAATTATTCCTACAACTTGACAACAACAGTAAATCTGATTTAAAAATGGGAAAAGGATTTGAATAGATATCTCTCCAAAAAAGATAAACA
This sequence comes from Carlito syrichta, assembly GCF_000164805.1. Classification (NCBI taxonomy): domain Eukaryota; kingdom Metazoa; phylum Chordata; class Mammalia; order Primates; family Tarsiidae; genus Carlito; species Carlito syrichta. The sequence goes on from NW_007234982.1 coordinate 8,734, forward strand.
CATGGTCTGTAAACACATGAAAATATGGCCAACATCACCAGAATTTTAGGGAAATGCAAACCAAAACTACAATTAGATACCATTTTGCACTCCTTGGGATGGCTGTGAATTTTTTTCCAAGAAGAAAATAACAATTGTTGGTGAAAATGTAGAACAAATAGAATGCTTGCAATTGTTGGAATGGTGTAGCTGCAGTAGGAAACAGCATAACAGTTCCTTAAAACATAAACAGAGAATTGCCAAATGATTCAAAAATTTAACTTCTAGTTATATATCTTAAAAATTGAATAAAATGATTATATGCCTAAAAAGATTGAACTTGAACAGATATTTACACACCCATGTTCACAGCAGCAGTATTCACAACAGCTGAAATGTAGAAGCAACCCAAGTGTTCATTAACATATGAATCGATAAACAAAACATAGAATATACATGGAATGGTGTATATTCAGCCTTAAAAATGAATGCAGTTCTGATTCTTGCTATAACATGAATGAACTTTGAAGACATGATAAGTGAATAAAATAAGCCAGACAACAAAGTCAAAAAAAGGTTTGATTTTACTTATACATGGTCTCTGAAGTAATCACACTTGTAGATACAGAAATTAGAATGGTGGTTGTCAGGGTGTGAGGGAGGAAAGAATAGTGTTATTGTTTAATGGGTACAGATTTTCAGTTAGAGAAAATGAAGTTTTGGAGTTGAATGGTGGTGATCACTCCGTAATATATGAACATACTTAATTCTATCAAATTATAATGTAAATCTGTTTAAAATGATACATTTTATGCTAACTATATTTCACCTCAAAGATTTCCTATTAACCTATCATTAATGGATTTAGCAACTATTGATGATTGCTGCCTATCCTATGACCATTATTTTAGGTTGCACAGTGGTGATCCTCTTTTAATCTTCATGAAATTCTCAACTCAATTTCTTCTACAAAGAAGACCCTTTTCACTTTAACTCTATTGCTACCCTGAAACAGTTTATACTGTATGATTTTTAATAATAATGTCAGGATTTGTAATGAGAAACAGTCATGTGTAGTTTGAATGCACATCAGGTGACAAGACAAACTTCAGAATATTTAAGGATCTCTTATTTTAAATGTTTGTGTAACATATTTGGAAACCGAGAAAAGAACCCAAAGTAGCCTCAGAATAATAAGAAAAGGGTTATTCTGACCAGTAGGTCTTGTAAATATCAGCCATTCTTGTAAGTGTGTAATGAGATATTCATTCCTACTCTCTCTCAATTGCACTTTCCATTTCTTTGATTACACTTGTCTTGGCCTAGTTGACCTAGGAGAGATGAAAATTCTTATAAATTGAACTAACTTCTTGATTTGAATGAGAAATAGTGATTTTAAAATGGAAAGCATGCACATTGCTTTGCATTCTTCATTATTGAGGTTTGCTTGACAGTTTAGCTCAGACAAAAGAGAAAGTAGCTCCTAGCACTTCTTAAAGCAAAGTCAAAGAAACATTCTTAAAGGCTTCAACTGTCTATACTTGAATTTCTCAAATGGGATAAAGTCTTTCAGGAATCAGCCTCTTGGTTTTCCTGCATGGGGGCCCATTCCTCCATTCTTCACATCCTTCAAGTCTCAATTTAAATGCTACCTCTTTGGTTAAGACCTCTCTGACTATCCTAAGAATTCCTGACTTGGTCTTCTTCTCTACTCTCTCCTACAATAGTCCTTATTTATTCTTCTAGACCCTAAAGTAGAGGAAGGCATGCAATGTCTTGCTAATCATGAGAAATCCACTGCCTAGCAATATAGAGCAGATGTAAGTACTCTTTCTTTACTCAGAAAATATTTGAGCACATATATGCTCAGTGAAACAAGGACTTAATCCCTCTGTGCAGGAACTTGACATTTTGTTATGACAAACTCATATAGGAAGCTTTGTGTAGTGAGAGAACTATGAGAAAAGATAATAACAGAAGTATAATACAACAGTGAATGGTCACTGACTCAATTTGCAAAGAAGCTTGCAAGTAAGATTTATGAGTGTGCTAGATATAAGGAAGATGCCAGGTTAAGTCTGGACTTTGACAAAACAGAACTATTTGGGATGCATAGAAACAATAATGTCACAACTTTAAAATGGGAAAAAGACTAGACACCATGGCATATAATTTTCTCTATGGCATGTAATTTTAATCAGGCTCTATGCAATTCAGAGTAGCAATGATTTGTGAATCAATCATGGACATCTATACATTTAACTGCATGCAAATAATTTTAAATCTAAAAATGCCATGAATAAATAAATAATTGCTCAGTTTTACTCCTTGAGCTGGGAGGT
>NW_007234983.1:0-14070 GCF_000164805.1 Carlito syrichta
CATGCTTGCTTTATGTTCCTCAAAAGCAATACAACAGTTTTAATATCATGAAATCCTAATAATCAATAACTTCTAAAACTTATGCATACCCAACACCTAATGACTGACTTAAATCCTAATACCTTTCTATCCTGTACCATAAAAAACTCTTAATTATAGGTCAGACCAGTTCCTAAAGAATGTGGCCCAGTCCAAAGATCACGCTGGGCCATTTCCTGGAACAATTGATTATGATATCTTAACAAAATGGCTATTCTAAAATCCTAAGTATCTATCTTAATTTCTATAAAAGTTTCTAATTCCTAGTCCTGATATATAAGGCTGATCATCAGCAATAAAGCTTCTAAAATAAAACTCAAACACAAACTGCAATTGTACTAAAGCCAAAATCACAATTAGTAGAAGGTAGGAACAATGAAATTTCAAAAGTTAGCTGTATTCTTATAAAACCTTATAGTATCACGTTTGATCATGCTTGGACTAACATAATTCCCTGACGTAGCCTGACCTATTCTAAAATACTTTCTATGAATTCAGTTTCTATTATAAGTAAAAAAACTTACACTAATTGTAACTAAAGAACCATATTAAAAGAATGCAGCCCAGCCCAAAATGGACGCTGGACCCTTAGGAATGTGGCTCAGCCCAAAGTTCGTGCTGGGCCATTTCTGGTAACCCTAGATAATCATCTAAATCTGGAAGCAACTCTCTAAATGCATATACTAATTCTACAAATATATTTTTAAATCTAATAAAGAAGCTTGTATCATGTATAGGGCTCCCAAATGTGATCTGAGTTTGAACTGTGTTAAGTTTAAAGCCGAAACGCAGTCTGTGAGAAACGGGAAAAATGGATCCCTAGAGTCAGCCATGCCTGTCATATTCTCAGAACTTCATGCTTAGATCATTAAAATCCCTACCGGTGGGTAATGCTAAGCAACAAGGAAAGGAGGAGGGAATGGGCCTTCAGCTCCTGAACCAGCCTGGTGGTCTCAAGGTCTGCAGCCCGCCTGGATCCCTAACACTCAGGTAGGCCTTCACGGCCCGCTCCCAACAGCCTGGTTATTCCCATTATATTGTTATATTACTGCCTTACAGGAATAATATGTTTCAATCTCCCTCAGAAAGAATAATGTAACCAGAATTGGAGGGTACAATGTCTACAATGCCAGTAATAAAGCAGTCAATGTTTCAACATCAGCTACACCTCAGGAAATCAAGAATAGGAGAGGTCATGATGACCCAACCATCAATAGAATCAATTATTGTAATATCCACTGCAACAAAATGTACCTTTAACTGTATGGCAAATGAAACACTTAGAGATTTTTCTATTAAAATTGTGGCATAAGGAATTAACAGAAACTGAGGTAAAAACTGTAACAGATAACATAGGTATAGTTAAACGTCAGATTAGTCATAAAACCAGAACCCACAAAAATAAAGCTCTTAAGCCTTTACCTACTATTAGAGCAGGACAACATATGGGATATAATATTAATAATAGAGTTTGGTGGGCCCCTAGGGGTAGAAGCAGCATGCAAGATTTATCGTGGTTAGATCCTCCTTAACCTTACACCGGAGCTTATGATGAAGACATGGTTAGATGGGCTTGGGTAGATGGCAGATATGTTAAATAAAACTCTCTGTCTCACTGGAAAAGAATTAAACATAGTAACCCACTATGGTGTTTAATTCTAAAAGCATAGAAAATAAAAACCTACTACAAAGTAAACTAATGGTATAAGAAAATTAAATGTAGCTATTATGCAATAGAAGACTGTTAGATTAGATAGAATTGGTTAAGTTTGATATAATTAGTAATAATGATTTTTTGCTATTGCTTTATTATAAAAATAAGTTAGGAATATTTAAAATAGATAAGGTGAGTCTTGTATGAATCCACATGTTATTGCTTTAATAGTTGATTGTCCTTTTTTACTTTTTATTTTCCTTATAGAAAATTATATATTTTCATGAAATTAGATATTAAGTTTATAAGGTTTATAGTCCAGCAGGTGGTGGTAGTGATAACCACAAAACCCAGTTTTGGGTTTATGGGCAAGTTGTATTAATCATTAACTTTATAATAAATCTTGTAAGACATGAGAACATACAGTGTTTGTGATAAAATAATAAAATCATCTTGTGATTGTATAACCACAAAAAAATGATTAATTTATAATTTACTATAAATAAATGCAACCTGGTATGTTTGATTGCCAGAATGCCTGAAAAGAAACTCTGGTCACGACTCTTCCTTCCCTCGCCTCATCATGCCTCCTTCTCGGGTCCCCATGAACCCCCCCGGAGCTGGCCTCCAGCACCTAACACTCAGGCAGGCCTCCATGGCCAGCTCCCGACACCTCTTTAGTGGTTTCCCAGTAAGTGGCTCTCCTCTGTTATTGGTGCCCCAGTGACAAGCCATCATCATTATGGATGTCCGAGTTACTAGTCTTCCATTTGATGAGGTCCCCAGTCAGTAGTCCTCCTCTGTAATGGGTGTTTTACTGACTAACTCTCCTTTATGGTTGGTGCAGTAATGACTAGCCCTCCTCTTTGATGTGTGCCTTTGTGACTGACGTTGTTTGTAATGTGTCTCAAAGTGATATATCCTGCACTGTGATTGGTGCCACAGTGACTGATCCTCATCTGTAGTGGCCATCGACTAGGTCTCCTCTGTACTTGTTTACCCTGTGTCTATGACACCTCTGTGATGGATGACCAGTGACTAGATCTGCTCGAAAATGGATGCCCAGCGATTCAATCTATGCTGTGATTGATGGTATCCCTTTGTGATCAGTGCCCCAGTGACTGCCTCCTCCATACCTGTGCCCCAGACACTGACCCTTCTTCATGATGGGTGCTCTGTTGACTGTGCCTCCTATATGATTGATGCCTAGTGACAGGCACTCTTTCTTTATGGTTGCCCCAGTGACTAGTCCTCCTCTGTTATGGGTGTCCTACTTACTGAAACTCCCTCATAATTGAAGTCCAGTGACTGGCCCTCCTTTGTGAAGGGGTTCCAGTGACTTGGCATCCTCCATAATGTGTACCTAGTGATTGGGCATACTCCATAATGTGTACCCCAGTGACAGTGCCTCTCATTTGACTGGTGCCCCAGTGAATTTTTTTCATGTATTATGGATGCCCCAGTGAGCCCACCTTTGCGATGGTTGTCAGTTATAGAGTCTCTTTCATAATGAATGTCCCAATGACTGGATCTCTTCTGTGATTGGCACCACAATGACTGGTCATCCTCTGTGATGGCTGATCCAGTGAGTAGTCCTTTTCCATGATGGATGACCTGGTATCCATCATGCCATCCAAAATGGGTGCCTGTTGACTGGCACTCCCCTATGATGGGTGCTTCTGTTTCTGGATCTCCTCTATAATGAGTGCTCCAGTGATTGAGTCTCCTCTGCTATGGGTACCAAACTAATTTTGCTTCTTCTATGATGACTGCTTTAATTACTGGCCCTCCTAAGTGATCAAGCCCCTCTTAATGTGTGTCCCAGTTCCTAACCCTCCTCATTGATGGGTACACCAGTGACTGTTCCTCTTCTGTGATAACTGTCCCAGTGACAGACTTTCTTCCTTGATGAGTACCTTAGTGACTACTCCTCCTCTGTGACCTTGTTGCCAGTGACTGGCCCTCCTCAGTGCTGAGTTTCCGTAATGTTGGACCTCCTACATAATAGGTGATATATTGACTGGATCACCACTGTGATTGGTACCCCTGTTACTGGCCCTCCTCTAAATTTGGTGCCAAGTTGACTATTCCCCCTTTGTGATGGGTATTCCAGTAACTGGGAATACTTCATAATTGGTGTTCCACAGCCTGTCTCTCCTCTGCTTTGGGTGCAACAGTGACTGGTCCTCCTTTGTGAATGGTGCACCAATGACTAGGTCTCCAGCATAATGGGTGTCCTAGTGACTTGTCCTCCTCTGTTATGAGTGCCACAGTACCTAGTCTTTTTCTTTGTTCAGTATACTAGTGACTAGTCCTCTTATTTGAACAGTGCTCCAGTGACTGCTCCTTCTCTGTGATGGATGCTGCAGTGACAGATCATCCTCAGATGTTACTTTGTTACATCCACTCCTCTGTTATGGATTCCAAAGTGACTAGTTCTCCTCTTTGATGGGTTCTCCTGTTCTCAGCTGTATTATGTATTGGCTGTCCCTGTGACTGGCCCTCATCTTTGATGACTGGACATAGTGAGTTGCCCTTCTCTATTATCTGTGCCCCAGTGAATGACCCTCATTCATAATGAATGTCCTAGTGACTAGTATTCTTCTTTGATGGATGTCTGTGATTTACTTTACTCTCTTATGGTTCCCTTAGTGATTGGGTCTTCTCTGTAATGGCTGCACCAGTGACTGAGTTTACTCTATTATTGGTGTCATAGTGAATGGGCCTCCTCTGTGATAGATCCCACAGTGACTGACCCTCCATTTTATGGGTGTCCCAGTGACTGGTCTTTCTCCATAGTTTTTGTCCAAATGATTGACCTTCCTGTGTCTTGGGTGCCATTGTGACTAACACTTCTTTGTTATAGGTGTTTCTGTGACTGACCCTTCTCCATGATTGTTGATCCAGTAACTCTCCTCTTTGATTCATGCTGTTATGACTGGTCCTTCTCTGTAATGTATGCCACAGGGACTGGCCCCACTCTGTTTTGGGTGCCCCAATGACAGACTAACATCATCTGTGATGATTTTTGCAGTGACTAGTCCTCCTACATAATTGATGCTTCTATGATTTGGCCACTTCCGTGATAAGTGATCAGTGCCTCCAAAATGGGTAATCTAGTGACGCATTCTTTTGTGCAATAGGTGACACAAATATTGCCCTTCTTATGTGATTTGTACCCCTATGATTTGCCATCCACTATATTGGTGCCCCATTGACTGGGCCTCCTTCGTTATGGATGCCCCATTGACTGTGCCTTCCCTGTGATTGGTGCCCAGCAAATGGTCTTCCTCAATAATGGTTTCCACAGTGACTAGTACACCTCCATAATGAATGTTCCAAATACTGAGAATTCTCCGTACTGAGTGCCACATTGACTAGTCCTCAATTTTCGATGGGTTTCCAGTGACTGTACTTCCTTTTAATGTGTTGTCCACCACCTGGGCCTCCACTGTGATTGATGCCCCAGTTAGTGGCCTTCATATATGATGGATACCCCAATGACTAGCACTCCTTTCTGATGGGTGCCTCATTGACTGGTCCTCCTCCATAGAGAGTGCCCCAGTGACTGGAAATCTTCCATAAGGGTTACCACAGTTATTAGCTCTCCTCTGAGGTAGTTTTTCCATTGATAGACTCTAATCTGTGTCAGTTACTCCAGTGACTGGGCCTCCTCAATGGTGGTGCCCCAGAGAATGACACTTTGGAGTGATGTGTGCCCTAATTACTGCCCTTCCTCTGTGATGGGTTCCCTAGTGACTGGCCCTCCTCTGCAATTGGTGCCCCAGTGATTGGCCTCTTCTGTGATGGTAGTTCTCTTGGCTGGGTCTCCCCTGTGGTAGGTGCCCGGTGAATACAATCCTCTGTGATTAGTGATACTCTGTGATGTGCTGTCCAGTGACTGAACCTCCTTTTTGAAAAATGACCCTTTGACTCATATTTCTCTGTTATAGGTGCCCCACTGAATATATTTCCTCTGTGATCACTGTCCCTGTGACTGAGTCTTCTACATAATGTGTGCTTCTGTGACCAGTCCTCCACCAAATGCTTACCCCCAGGAACTGTACCTTCTAGATAATTTGTGCTCCAGTGAATGGTCCTCATTCATTATTGGTGACTTGTCACTAGGTCTCCTCCCTGTTCAAGTAATTGGGGCTTCTCCATAATGGTTGCCCCAGAAACAAGCCCTTCTCTGTAATGACTCTCCTAGTGAATGGCCCTCCTCAATTATTATTGTGCCAGTAATTGACCATCCTCTGTGATGGGTGTTCCAGTGACTGGTCGTCCTCTGTAACTGGTAATCCCATGACTGGTCCTCTTCTGTTACTGGTGTCACAGTGACAAGCCTTTTCTGTGATAGTTGGTCCTCCTCAGTTAATAGTGCCTTAGTGATTGGCTCTCCACTGTGATGGGTGCCTCTCTGACTGAGTCCCTTCTGTAGTAAGTGGCTGGCTCTCCTGTGTGATGAGTGCTCAGTGACGCTTTCACCTTTGTATTTGGTTCCTTGATGACTAGTCCTTCTCTGTGATTGGTGCTCTGGTGACTGTCTTTCCTCTGTAACTAGTGCCCCAGTGACTTGCCCTTATAAATGATGGGCACCAAATTGATTTGCCTCCTTTGTGATCGTGCTCCAGTGACTGTCCCTCTTCTGTGATAGAAACTCCATTGACTTAGCCTCCTCTATAATGAATGTTCCAGTGACTGTCTCTCCTCTCCAGTAGGTGCCCCCATGACTAGCCCTCCTCTGTGAAAAATAACCCAGTTACTAATCTTTCTCTGTGATGCGTGCTTCTGTGACTAGATTTCCTCTGTGATTGCTGCTACAGTGATGGAGTCTCCTACATAATGACTATTCCATTGACTAGCCCTCCACATTATTGTGCCACTCACTGGGTCTCCTCTGTGATTGGTGCCCCATTGAGTGTACCTCCTTTCTAAAGGTAGTCCCAGTGACAAGCCCACTTCTCTGATGGGTGGCTTAGTGCATTGACTCCTCCACTTTGGAAGTGACTTGGCTTACTTTTGATTGGTTTGTGATGACCGGCCAACCTGTATGATTGGTGGTGCAGTGACTAGCCATCTTCTGTGATGGGCTTCCTGGTAACTAGACCTCCTCCAAAATAAGTGCTTTAGTGAATAGCCCTCTTCTGTGATGGGTGTCCCAATGATTGGAGTGTCCCCATTATTGGTGCTCCACTAACTTGGCCTTCTTAGTGATTGGTGCCCTGTGAATTGTCTTCCTCCAAATTGGTTTCCACAGTGAATATCCCTCCTCTGTGTTGGGTTCTTAGGTGAATTTGTCTCCTTTGCAATTGATTTCACAATCATAGGTTCTCCTCTGTTATATGCCCCAGTGACAGCATCTCCTATCTTATGTGTGCTTCAGTGACTGTCCATCCTATGTTTTGATTGTTCAGTGACCGTCCATCCTCAATGATGTTGCCTCAGTGGCTAACCCTGTTCTGTGTTTGGTGCCTCATTGACTGGTTTGCCTCAAAAATCGTATTTTGAGTGACTGACCTCATCTGTAATTGGTACCAAAGCGACTGGCCTTCTCTGTGATGGGTGTCACAGTGTCTAACCCTTCTTTATGATGGATGCCCCAGTAACTGGCTCTCTTCATTGTTGGGTGTGTCAGTGACCATCCCTATTCGATGATGACTGTCTCAGTGATTGGCCCTCCTTCGTGATGGGTGCTCCAGTGACTGGCTCTCTTCTGTGAAAATGTCCCAGCAACACATCCTTCTTTTAGGTCATTGCCCAAGTGACTTGTTTTTCTCTGTAATTGCCATTCCAGTGACAAAGTCTCTGGGTGCCCATATAATGGGTGCCCAAGTGATTAGACTTTCTTCATTATGGGTGCCTCAGTGATTGAGCCTCCTTGGTAATATATGTCTCAGTAACAGTCTGCTCCATATTGGTGCCCCTGTGACAGGCTGACCTTTGTGATGGGTTCCCCAGTGACTGGCCCATCCATGATGGGTACCCCAGGAAATGACTCTCCTCTGTTATGACTATCTCAGTGATTGACCCTCCTACTTTATGGTTACACCAGTGACTAGCCCTCCTCTGATATGTGTGCTACTGAATAGCCCTCCTCAGAATGGGTATCCCAGTGACCAGCTCTCCCCTCTGAGATATGCTCTATTGACTGGCTCACCTCGGTGTTGGATGCCTCACTAACTGCCCCTCCTCTGTGGTGGAAACTCCAGTGACTGACCTTTCTCTGTTTGGGGGCCCCATACCTTGCTTTTTTCTGTGAAACTGACACAATGATTGGTGATGTGTGCCTCAGTGACTATATTTCCTCCATGTTTGGAGTCACTCTGTTTGTACTCCTCTGCTATCAGGGCTCCAATGACTTCCCTTCTTTGTAATCAATGCCCCAGTGAGTGGCCCATATCTGTGATTAGTAACTCAGTTACTAGTCTCATTTGAGATGGGTGTTCCAATGACAGACCTCTGCAATGTGTGTCCTAGTAACTGGCTTTCATATGTGGTGGATGTTCCAGTAACTGGCTGTCCTCTGTAATGAATTTCCTAGGACTGGCCCCCCTCTGTGATGGGTGCCCAGTGCTTGACTGTCCTCCAGAATTGCTGACTCCTCTGTGCTGGGTTCTCTGTGATGAGCACTGATCTCTGATTGGTGCCCCTTAGAATGGTCCGTGTCTGTGATGATTGCCTTAGTTGACTATTTGTCCTTGCTGATGTTTGCCCCAGTGACTGGGTTGCCTCTGTGATCAGTGGTCCAGTGACTATGCCCCCTGTGATGAGTGCTCTAGTGACTGGGCCACATCAAAGATGATTGCCCCAGTGACTGACATTTTTCTGTGATCAATGACCCAGTGATTAGCCCTCTTTGTAATTGATGCCCAAGTGACTGAGTCTTCTATTTGATATGTGGCTCACTGACAGGATTTCCTTGTCATAGATGCCCAAGTGAGTACCTCTCCTCTGTGATGGATGACCCTGTGTTAGGCCCTCCTCCTGATTTGTGACTCAGTGACTGGACCTCCTTTGAGATGGGGCCACAATGACAGGCTTTCCTCTGTGAGGTGGGCCCCAGGAACTGGGTCTACTTTTTGATGGGTGCTCCAGTGGACTCAACCTCCTCTACAATATGTTACTCAGTTGCATGTCCTACTCTGTAAATAGAATCCATTTTACAAGTCCTCCTCTGTGATGAGTTTTCCAGTGACTGAGCTTCCTCTATAATGGTTACTACAGTGACTGGTCCTCTTCTGTGATCTTTGCCCAGGTGATGGCTTTTCCTCGAAAACGGGTGCTCCAGTGACTGACCCTCCTCTATTGTTACCCAGTGACTCAGCATCCTCTTTGATTAATGCACCAGTTATTGGAACTCTTGCCTAAAGTTTGCCCCAGTGACTATGCCTCCTATGTGAAGGCCTTGCCAATGAATGACCCACCACAATAAAGGATGCCCAGTGACAGTCCTTCTTCTCTTATGGATGCAACAGTGACTATCCTCCTCTGTGATGGGTGTCCCAGTGTCTTGCCTTGCTTAGTCATGGTTGTGCCCGTAGCATACTTGCCTCTTGATGGGCACACCAGTGCATGGTTCTCCTCCATGATTGGTGCCCCAGTGTCTGACCCTCCTCTGTGATGGGTGACACAATGACATGACCACAACTGTGATGAGTGTCCCAGTGACTGACCCTCTTCTGTGATAGGTGTCCCATTGACAGACCCTACTGTGTAATGGGTGGCTCAGTACTGTTTTTTCTCTGTGATGGATGTCCAAGTGACTGGGTCTTCTCTCTGGATGGGGCCCCAGGGACTGGCTCTGCCCTGTGATATGAACCTCAGTGACCTGCCCTTATTGAGTTTGATACCTAATTGACTGGCCCTCCTTTTTGATGGGTGACACAGTGACATGACCTCAACTGTGATGAGTGACCCCATGACTGGCCTTCTGCTGTGATAGCTGTCCTATTGATAGGCCCTACTAAGTATTGGGTGTTTCAGTACTGGTTTTCCTCTATGATAGGTGTCCCAGTGACTGGGACTCCTTTCTAGACAGGGCCACTGTGACTGACTTTCCCCTTGTGATATGCACTTCAGTGACAGGCCCTCTTTGTGTTTGGTGCATAATTGATGGGCCACACTTTGTTATTGGTACTCCTGTGACTAGCTCTCCTCTGTAATCAGCACCTCATGGACTGTTCCTCATCTGTGATGGGTACACCAGTGGCCGACTTCCTCTTGATGAGTGCCCCAATGACTACTCCTCCACTGTTATGGGTGTCCCAGTGACTGGCCTCCTTTCTGAGTAAAATACTCAAGTGACTGATACACCTCTGTGATAGGTGTCCCAGTGATTAGTTACTATCTTTGATTTCTGCTCCAGTGACTGAGTGTCCTACATAATAGGTGCATCAGTGACTAAACCACCATTATGGGTGTTCCAGTGACTGTACCTCCTCATAGATTTATCCCCCGGTGACTTCTCTGTGAAAGATGCTCCAGTAATTAATTGTCCTCCATTGTGTTTACTCCAGCAAATCTTCCTTTGATAGATGTCCCTTTACATCTATCCTCTTCAGTGTTGAATGAGTAAGTCTACTCAGTGATGGGTGCCCCAGTGATTAGCCCACTCTGTGATGTTTTGGCCACTGACAGGGCCTCCTCCATAATAGAGTCTTGTTGACTATCCCACCAGTGTACTTTTTGCTTAATTGGCTGTCCCTCATTTGTGACTGATGTCTCACTTCCCTCATTTGTGATGGGTGTCTTTCCTCTGTGATGGTTGTCCCAGTGACTGATTCTTTTCTTTGATGGGTGCCCTGTGTCTTCTTTGTGGTAGGTGCTCCAGTGACTGTCCCTCCCCCATAATGGATGCCCCAGTTTCTGGCTGTCCTCTGTGATAAGCATTCCAGTGACTTGATCCATTCCAAAATGGTTATCCCTTTGATTAGCCCACCTGTGTGATGGGTGTCCCAGTGACTTGTCCTCCTCCAAAATGGGTTTCCCAGGAATTCATGTTTATCTGTGAAGTGTGTAATAGTGCCTGGCCCTGCAAGTGTTGTGTGGTCCATTGTTTGACTCTCCTCCATAATGGGTGCCCCAGACACTGGCTTTCCTTTTGGTGGGTGTATCAATATCTAGTCCTCTGATGGGTGTGCCACAGACTGGTCCTTCTCTATAATGGTTGCCTCAATGATGACCCAACCTCTTCTATGGATGCCTCAGTGAATGGACTTCTGTGATGGGTCTCCTAGTGACTAGTTCTCCTCTTTGATGAGTGACCCAGTTATCAGGACTCCTTTCTGATGGGAGCCCCATTGCTTGATCCTTTTCTATTACCACAGTCGCGATATTGGCCCTCATTTTAATGGAGGTATCAGTGACTGGCCCACCTCTGAACTGAGTGGTTCAGTTATTAGTCCTCTTCTGTATTGTGTGCCTCCATGACTGGCTCTTTCCTGAGATGTGTGCCCAATTGACTAGACTTCCTCTGTGATGGGTTTCCAGTGACTGGGCCTCCTCTTAATGTCTACACCAGTGATTGCACCTCTTCTGTGAAGGGTGCTTCAGTGACTGATTTTCCTCTGTGATAGGTGTGTCAGTGACAGTGCATACTCTGTGACAGATTTCGTAGTGACTACCCCTCCTCTGTGATGGGTACCACACTGACAATGCTTCCTCTGTGATACCTGCCCCATATGCTGTCCCTTCTCTGTTTTGGGTACCCTAGTTACTGAAACCCTCCTAATGGGTACCTCAGTGACTGGGCTCTCTGTGATGGTTGCATAAGTGACAGGCTATCATCTGTGATGTGTGCCTCAGTGACTGGCTTTCTTTTGTTATGGGTGCCCAAGTAACTGGCTCTCTTCTGTTATGGATGTCCAGTGAATTTCTCTCCTCTATGATGGATGCTCCAGGGACTAGTCCTTCTTTTTAATGGGTGCCCCAATTTCTGGGTCTTCCCCATGAGTGTTTCAGTGCCTCATACTTCTCCATAATTAGTGCTCCACTGACTAGAACTGCTCTGTGATTGATCCCCCAGTGATTGGCACTCCTCCATATTGGGTGACCAAGTGACTAACTCTTCTCTTTGGTGTTCATTCAAGTAATTGAACCTTCTCCAATATTGGTATCTCAGCACAAGTCTTCCTTTGCGAAAGGTGCTCCAACGACTGACTACTTTATGAGGCATGTCCCAATGACTGACTCTTCTCAGTAATAAGTGCCTCTCTGACGTGTCTTCATCCATAATGGATGCCCTAGTGACTATTCTTTGTGATGGATGTCTCCGTGTCTGGTCTCCTTTGTGATAGGTGTCCCAGTGACTGGCTTTCAGCTGTGGTAATTGTTCCAGTGTCTGGACCACCTCCATAATGGGTGCTCCAATAACTGGCTTTCCTCCATTATATGTGCCCCAGAAAGTGTGACTCCACTGCCCATTGACTTGTCCTCCACAAAAATATGTGCCCCAGTAACAAGGCCACATGTTATTGGTCCCTAACTGACTAGTTTTCATATATGATGAATGACCCACTGATTATCCTTCTCTGTTGTGGGTTTTCCAGTAATGACTTCCTTCATAATTGGGCTTCCAGTATCTCACCTTCATTTGTGGTGGGGTCCCTCTTACTGGTACTCCTCCTTAATGGGTACTCCATTGACTGACCCTCCTTGGTAATGGGCATCCCAGGGTTTGGGCCTACTCCATAATGTGAGCTCTATTGACTGGGTCTACTCTGTGATTTGTGCCCCAATGATTGGCCAGTCTCCAAATTGTGTGCATGGGGAACTAGTCCTTCACTGTAATGCGTTCCAGTAACTGGGCCTCCTCCATAATTCATGTTCCAGTGACTAAACATCATCTGTGAGTGGTGATCCAGTGACTAGACACCTCTGAGTGGTGCCCCAGTGACAGAGCCCCTTCTAAAGTGCTTGTCCCAGTGACTGACCCTTTTCTGTAATGGGTGTCCCAGAAACTGACCCTAACAGTAACCTGTGAAAAATACCCCAGTGAATGATCCTTCTTGGTAACAGGTGCCACAATGATTAGTTTCCTCTGTGCTCGCTTCCCCAGTGACTGAGTCTCTTACATAATGGGTATGTCAGTGACTAACTATTATGGATGCTTATGTGTCTGTAACACCTTTATGATTGGTACCTCTGTTCCCGGGCATCCCCCATAGTGGATACCTTGGTGACCACCCTCCTCTGTGATGTATGCTCCAGGAATTGGGCCTGCTGCACATTAGGCGAACCAAGTCACAAGCCCTCCTATGAGTTGATGGATCAAGTTATTGGATCTCCTCCTAATGGATACCCCAGTTACTGCCTCTCTTCTGTGAGGGTCAGTGAATGTCTCTTCTCCGTGATAGCTGCATCAATATCTTCACCTCCCCTGTGTTAGGTATCCAGTGACTAGCCCTCTTTTGTGATGGGTACCACCATAACGAATGCACCAGTGACAAACCATCATCTGTTATCATGATCACAGTGACTAGCCATCCTTTGGTTCCATGTCCCAGTGACTAGCTCTCATCTATGAGGGCAACTTTGTGCCTGTCCCCCATAATGATTGCTCCAGTGACCGACCTTCCTGTGTAGGGGTTTCCAAATGACTACACCTCCTCTGTGAAGGGTGTCCCAGTGATTGACCCTCCCCTGTGATGGGTGTCCCAGTGACTACCTCTTTTCTGCAATAGCTGTCTAAATGACTACACCTCTTCTGTGAAGGGTGTCCCAGTGATTGACTCTCCTCTGTGATGGGTGCCGCAGTGACTGCCTCTCTTATGTAATGGCTGTCCAAATGACTGACCCTCTTCTGTGACAGCTGCCTCAGCGACTGTCTCTCTTCTGTGATGTGTGCTCCTGTGTTTGGGCCTTCGTTGTAGTTGGAGCCCCAGTAACTGACTCTTCTGTGATGGGTGCCTCAGTAACAGTTTCTCCTCCTTGTTTGGTGCCTCACTGATTGGCACTCCTCTGAAATTGGTGCTCCTGTGACTAGATCTCCTTTGTGATGGATACCTAGTGATTGTCATTATCTCTGATGGGTGCCCAGTGATTGACTCTTCTGTGTGATGGATGTCCAGTGAATGACTCTCACCTGTGATAGGTGTCCCAGTGGCAAGCTATCTTCTGTGATGAGTGCACCAGTGATTAGCCTTCTTTTGTGATGGTTGCCCCAGTGACTGTCCCTCCTCCATAATAAGTGCCCAAATGACTGGTCCTCCTCTGCCACTGGAGTCACAGTGAGTGCACCTTCTCTATTATGTGTCCCAGTGACTAGACCACCTCTTTGACAGGTTTACCAGTGACTGGTTATGCTCTAATATGGGTGTCTCAGTGACTCATCTTCCTCTATAATTGATGCCCTATTGACTGGTCTTATCTGTGAT
>NW_007234984.1:0-1864 GCF_000164805.1 Carlito syrichta
CTTTCTTTCTTTCTTTTGTAGTCAATACCTTTTTAAGCAACTGCCGTAGAGCTTCTGTGGAAGCTGCATAATCTCTTAGGGATTGGAGGTCTGGGTAGGACTTTAATACTCCATCACTGGTGAAATTGAGCTTGGCTTGGTAGGAAATTCTTGGTTGAAATTGTTTATCTTGAGGACTTTGAATAAGACAGACAAAAGTAAAAATGAAATAAAAAAATTTTAAAAGATCAATAAGAGAAGAAACCAAAACAAAAAGCAATTAGGCACACACAAACATGCATGCACTTGCATGCACACACACACACTAAAACAAACTGGAGTAACAACAAAGCAAAACAAAATGTAAAAAAACAACAAAAAACAGGAAAACTAAATACACATATACATGCCCAATGCAAAATGAAAGGAGAAGAAAATGATTTTTTAAAATAAAAAGAAAAAAAGGAATTCAAATTGAAACCTCCCACATGTATTCACTCACAACTTAATCTAAAAAAAGAGAAGAAGAAAAAAGCAAAAATAAACAAATAAAAAACGCTGAAAGATGAACATTCAATCCTTCATGTACACACATAAACAGGAAACAAAAAAAAAAAACAAAGAAGAAAGAAAGAAAAAGAATAAGAAAGCAAAAAGGGGGGTTGAGGGTGTTGCAGATCGGACCCTCACACACAATCATGCACAAAGTAAAATTATTTAAAAATCAAAAAACAAATAAACAGATTACAAGAAATTCTGCCCTCTTGTGGCAAGTTCCATAATTGTTCCTCTGAGATGTGCCTCTACTGCTTCCGGCAGAGCTTTGGCCTCATTCACAATCTCCCCAGTGTCTGGCCCAGGGAAGGAAGAGGGGAGAGTGGGGTGATTGGGACTTCTGTCCTCCCCTCCCACTCTAGTATAGTCAGGGTATCCCCTCCAGGGGAGAGGTTTGGGATTGTCTCTTCCCTAGGTGCTGCCTCAGCTAGGCTTATCCTGGAGTAGAGTTCTCCTGTTGTAGCTGATGTCCAGGATCTGCCTGGATTGATCTCTTGTAGTCATGCACCAGCTGTGTGAATCTGATGTTCAGAAGATTGCTGAGGAAGAGGGGTTGGATCAGCCCCAGACTCACCACTGATCTCTTCGGTGGTCTTCCTTGTTCTTTTCTGGTCACACTCTTTGTCATGTGACTGAATCAGGTTGGGGAGTGGGGCGCCTAAGACTCAACACTCATCCTGTCTTTCCAGAGTTTGTGCTTTCAGGATATTCCCTCTAGGTCCTGATCAACCCCTGAGTCAGAGATTAGTTTGGGACAGTAGTTCTGTGATGACCAAGCTGGAGCACTTTCCTGCTGTTTTCAAGAGGGTGGCAGGCTGCCTCTTTCATCTTCTGCAGTGGGGCTCTGCCTCTGGGTTCCCTCACTGTGTTCCATCCATAGCTTTTGCTGCCAGTGTCTGACCAGGTGCTGTGGTGGTAAGGCAGAGTCTGGAGCCAGCAGTCACTCTCAGCAGCTTCTTCATGAGAAGAGCTTTACTGATTTTTTTAATGGCACTTGGCTTCTGTGCCTTGGGAGGTGCTAGGGACCAAGCAGAGCAGCTATAGCACAAGCTGCTTCACCATACAAGCCCTGGTCACTTGCTCCCAAGTGTCAATTCAGTCAGCCACTCACACACTACCTTAGTCACTGACATGTGCACAAAATTTTCAATACACTCACTCATTCACACTAGGACTTCTTTAGTCCAACTGTTGCCACCACCTTCCTAAGAATTCCTATGCCATTTTAAAAAACGCATTTGTTAAGCTAAAATTATCTTTTCAGGTAAAATGGGGACCAAAGGGATGCCAAACTTTACCTGTATAATGTTCATTTTCATACCTAATCCTG
>NW_007234984.1:1884-24892 GCF_000164805.1 Carlito syrichta
TTATATAAATTTCTCAATATTCTTTATGGTTTTTTTAGTTTTTATATAAATTGATGTAAATATATCAGGACTTCATACATTTCCTGGAATATTCATTTAATGAATATTTGAAATCAAATAGTTGTTTGTTATATATCACATTCACTTCATTTTTTCTTGTTGATGTTGTTCTGGTTTCTGTTAAATATGAGAAGATCTACTGAAAAGTAGATCAGCTAGATGGAGATTCCAGGCTTGAGAGATTCAGGATCCAATTTACCAGCCCACAGTTTACTCTACAGGTCTATTTGAAAAACCCTTTGGAGGCTTAGCTGGGGGTATGCGGTGTCTTGAGGTGAAGACCTCGCCCTCTAAACCCTCTGGCTAAAAAGTGGGAAACAGGAAAAGAAAAATAGGTGTTTTTTGCTGCTTTTGTTTTGTTTTTTGGAAATTAAATAAAATGTCAGATACCTGGAACAGGACAAGTAAAGAGGTTCCAATCCCAACCCTAGGTCACACAATCCCATCTAGGAACATGAACAGAGGAAGAATGTCAACCAGCAGGAGGGTTCAAAAGAAAGAAGCACAGCCGGGCTCGGTGGCTCAGCCTGTAATCCTGCGCCTTTGGGAGGCTGAGGTGAGTGGATTGCCTGAGCCCGCGTGTTCAAGACACGCCTGGGCAGCGAGACCGCATCTCTACAATAAAATCAAAAAATCAGTTGGGCGTGGTAGCGCATGCCTGTAATTCCGGCTACTTGGAAGGCTGAGGCAGAAGGATCGCTGGAGCCCAGCAGGTCAAGGCTGCGGTGGCCGGGAGCGGCCACTGGACTCCAGTCTGGGTGACAGAGTGAGACTCCAACTCAAAAAAAAAAACAACCAAAAAAGAAAGAAGCACAAAGAGAGGGGATTGTCAGTGAAGAAGGAAGTGTTCTGTTGGGCTACAGGAGAATCCTTTGCCTCGACAGGTAAATCCCACCACGAGAAGGAACACTCAGACTCCGGAAGTCTGGTGGAGATCACACCTGCAACATCTGTTCAACTTCCCTGACTTCCAGCTCCCCAAGCAACCCACGGATGTCTTGGTTTCCTGTGAGACCTGCCAGTGTGAAGATGATGCACTAGTCAGGTTAAAAGGAATGTTCAGTCCAGTTGACAACTATACTTCTTCCTGGTAATTAATAAATATGCATGCTGGGCTTGTCTATTCATGTCTTTGTACATCTGTTAGCAAGATTTTGCATCACCAAATCAAACCATCCAGGACAATGTTTGATGAAACTTCTGAATTCAGCCTGAATCTGTGGGTCAGACTGGAAACGTGCTGAACACACCAATATCATGTGAACCTGTGGGGTCTCCTCATTTGCGCATTCCTTCACTTAATTAAAAATTTACTGAGCAACATGCTGAGGATTAACATGAAAGATAAGCAACCTGTCCTTGCCATGCACATTCCCACTGGCATTTTATGAAGACCCCTTATAGACCAGGGTTTCAGTTCTCAACCCTGCTCATCCATCTGAATCTCCTATTGAGTTGTTTTTTAAAAATATCAATGGTATTCATTTGGAAGACAGGGTCCAGGCAACTATGATTTTAAAAACTCTGCAGGTGATCTGATGAATGGCCAGGATTGTGAGCAACTCATGGGGTTGCCCATTTGGTCACTTAGACCAAAATCTCACTTAGTCTGGACTATCTATACAGATCCAGGGATGCTTAGGAGAGATTTCAATAATGAACCCTAAGGGGTCATTTTGACACAGTAGAATTCAAAGGGGGAACATGATCACAGATTTTGCATCTGGTGCCCTGATGACAAACCTCCTTTGGGTATAATGTGGACTCACCTTCAGGAGCACACCACTGACCACATCACTGCCCTGTTCAACAATCAGTATACATGATCTATTCTGATAAGTGTTCTAGAGAAACTGATGATACAAAAACAGATGTAGATCCCAGAAGAAATCACTGCTGTTTGTCTTATTAACTTTTAGACCTCCCTTAGGTCCACATAAGTGTATGTGAATACACATTTAGAATGCCAGGATCACACTACACATGCTTTTCATATCACATAATATTTCATGGAAAGATTTTCACTTAAATATATAAAGATATACTGTATCATTTTATTACCTAAACAGTATTTCATAATACCAATAGCCTATAATTGATTTAACCAGTATGATGCAGTGAAAAAGAGCAGGGTCTTTTGATTCTCAGTCCAAGGTTTGAACATCAGCTCTGCCATGTGTTAGCTGTGTGACCTTGAAAGTTCATTAGCTCATCATTCTTGCAGTTTCCTGGGAATAATAATGGCATCACCATACTAGGATTTGTAACTTACACTCTGAGGTCTCACTGCACATTAGTTTTTAAGGTACTAGCACAGATGAAATGCATTCTGCCTCACTTCCCTGTGACAAATGCTGTGGAGATAAGAAGAGCAAGGAGGAGCAGGAAGAGAGGAGAGAAGAGAGTATCAAAAGGAGGGGGAAGTTTTAAATGGGTAGAGAAAGGTCAGGGTGACTCCAATTAGGAGATTACATTTGTATAAAGACCTGTAGAGGGTCAGGAAATGAGGCATGTAGATACTTGGAGGAAGAGAATTCCAGGCAGAAGTAAAATCCCTGAGGCAGAAACAAGCCTGGCATGTTGAAGGAGTAGCAAAAAGCCCCAGTTTCCTAAAGGAGTTTAAGGGCTATGGCATCTGGTTAGATGGTGCAGGGCCTTACAGTCAAAGTGGGAGCTGTAGCAGAAGTTCTAAGCTGAGGAGTGACATGATTTCACTTACATTGTGCAAAGATAGACCTAAGAGATTAATAACCACCAAGACGATTGTGAGGCTGCTGCAACAGTGCAAGAGAGTTATGGTGGCTACTCTGGACCAGGTGATGGTAGAAGCAGTCTATATAATAAAAATCAGAATATGAATATATAATAAAATGCAATAAAAATCAGAATATGAATATATACATTGAATGGAAATATGTTAGATGCTAGTATTCACTAAAATATAAGAAGGGAGAAAAAGAATGAAGTTGATGACACCAAGGTTTGCTTTAATATGGAGCAAAAAATGAGACAGTACTGGAGGGGAAATAAATTAATTGGACATTTTAAAGTTTTGACGATAATGAAAATAATCCAATAAAGATGAATAGACGAGACAATGCAGAGAACTTATAGGGTGATGTCACTGAGTCAACATGTAGAGGTAGAAACTCGTCCCATTAGAGCATCAGAGTTAAAGGAAGAAGAACCGGTTACAGTGACAAGGGAAAAGGCAGAATGTATGGGATCCAATCAGGGAGGGGTAAATTGGGTGATGGAGCTATGCAAGTTCTTCTGATTGTTGCCTTGGTGTCTCTGTAAGAATAAAAGTCCCCTCTTTAAATGATAGGGAAGAGAGAATGGAGATCAAGGAAAGATGGAAAGACCAGCTGCAGTGACCAGGAAAGTGGTAGCGTGAAGGGACTAGTGACACCTAGGAAGCTCACAGCTCAAATGATAGATCCAAAAGAGATCATGAATGTAGTGAGTTTGGGCAGCATTATGCTGTTTTTTCCAGCATCAATGGGAGGGAAATATGGCCAGCCCTCAGGTACACCTCGACCTAGAAGCTCAGTCACCTTTCCAACATGCTCTTCATATCCAGTCTCTGGGACTCTGCCTCATTCTTGGGCAAACCTGCTGCAAACCTGCTGCCCTGCTTCTCAACCCCATGTGGGGGAAGTGTGGACACCAGGGCACCTCACTTGTGCGTCTTAACGCCCAGGCACCCAAAGAGTGATGACCTTCCCTTTCTCTTTTACCAAATCCCCAACTGATGATTCTGACATGGCTTAAATCAGATGAACAACCTAGACCAGTCAACTATGGCCCAAAAGACACAAGAGTGCAGTGGGGAAGGTATGGAAATAGTTCAGGCATTAATGATAAAGTGAGGGTGAGGATTGGAGAGGGTGTTGATAGTGAGGGACAGGTACTTAGAGGAAGAACAGGAATGAATGAATGAAAGGAGGACAAAATACGAGAAGCCTTATGAAAGAGAATCTAACGGAATATGGAAACTGGTTGCATGTCTGGGATGAAGGAAAACAAGGAGCCAGAATGAAGGAAATGATGACCCCTTGCTGGTCCACCTCATGCCTTCTCCACTTCCATTCAAGAGAACTTCTGTGAGGAATTCGACAGCTTTGGATTTTAATTCTCCATCTGTACAATACGTGCTGCTTTACAGAATTTTCGAAGGTTGAAATGAGGGACTTATGTAAAGCCTACTGAATGATATTATAAGTAATAATACAGCACTGGGCATGATGGGTCACACCTGTAATTCCAGCACTTTAAGAGGCCGATGTGGGAGAATTGTTTGAACTCAGGAGTTTGAGACCAGCTTGGGCAGCCTAACGAGATCCCATCTCTACAAACATTTTAAAAAATAAGTCAGGCATGGCAGGCGTGGTGGTGTGCACCTGCAGTCCCAGCTACTCTGAAGGACGAAAGAGATGATTGCCTGAGCCCAGGAAGTGGAAGCTGCGGTGAACTGTGGTTGTGCCACTGCATTTCAGCCTGGGTGACAAAGTGAGATCCCATTTTAGTGAAGATGATTATGATGATACAAAGAGGAGTGGCTTGAGAATGAGAGTGCTGATATTCACGACTCACCTTACATAGGAGGGAACTTGTAGAAGACTTTAGAGAGACACATCTCCTCTCTCCAAATCTCTTCTGCACCACAGGGAGGTCAGTGTTCCTAATTGCAGTCTTCCACCTTTTCATTTAAGGGGTAGTTTCTCTTTCAGCCTCCAGCCATTTCATCACCAATTAGCTCAACCTGACTTGAGGCCCCTGAATTGGAGACAAGATTCTTGGAAGAGGAACAACAGGAGGGCATTCCCTCCTGATAACTCCAGGACCCCACAGGTCGTGACCCTGGGGTACAGAGCTAAGATGTGGAACGTAGAATCATCCAGTGTTGAATTTAAGGCTTTGTTCTGCCACCAACTAGTTTGAGAGACGGTCACTTACCTGCAAAATGAGTACAACCATATCCAACCCAGTGTGTTCTTCTAAGAATTACAAGAAATAATATTAGCAAACTGTTTGGAACAAAAACTGATTTATTTTGGGATCAGAAATCCTGGTCTTCTCCTTGTTTGTTCATTTAATTGTTTCTGCTCATGGTGTAG
This sequence comes from Carlito syrichta, assembly GCF_000164805.1. Taxonomy (NCBI): domain Eukaryota; kingdom Metazoa; phylum Chordata; class Mammalia; order Primates; family Tarsiidae; genus Carlito; species Carlito syrichta. The sequence continues at coordinate 7,065 of NW_007234984.1, forward strand.
TGGGAACAGCCAATAGGAAGTCACACCTTACACTGCTCCAGCACCGAAGGGCACTGATGCCCAGTCATGACCAGGTGCCCGAGACTCTGTTGAGATGTTGCTTCTTTCTCTCTCCACTTTCTGCTCAAGCTAGGACAGAAATCAAGAGATCCGGGAATCCAGGCCTCGGAGAAGCCACCACAACATGTGGTACTAGAATCAGCCCATCTCAGACTCAAAAGCCAACACCCTTCTCCGGGATCCCTAGGTTACTCTGGCAGGAGGACACAGGACCAATCCAGGAGCCTTAGTGTTATCTAAGGAGTGGTGACAGGTCTGAAGTGGCAGAGACCATTTCCAAGCCTATGGGGTCCGGACAGGCTCTATGTAACAGGAGGTGTAGGAGGAGGCTTTAGGCAAGATGGTAGGATTCAATAGGCTAGGGTGGGAGTGAAAAATTTTCAGGGAAAACTGACATTCCAGAAAGAAAGATGTGAGTGAGTAAAGTGGAGTCCAACCGAGGGCTTAAGGCCAGCATGACTGAAGAGGCTGAGAGTCAGTAGAAGTAGCTGAGGAGGGTTAGAGAGGGCTGTGTTAGACTTTCCACAGGCTTCATCCATCAGAGACCACAGAGACCCCACCACGGGCTGGGAGGATAATGCACTTAATTCCTACCACCAGGTGTCTGTTAGAGGCCAGGGAAGTGCTGAGGCAACTTTCCTCGGAGACAACCTTTGACTTTGCTTCTCCAGGTATACTCCAGGAAATGGAAGACTGGGAAGGACCTGAGATTAAAAAAATTTTCAGCCCACTCCCTGGAAGGCAGGTTCATGGAGGAGGCTCTAGTTAGCACAAGTAGCAGAGAAGGAGGGCTCCAACCCAGGTGTGTGATGTGCACTAGGCACTCTCACTAGACACACTGCGGACTCCATGGGAGCCCTGCAAAAGGATTACAAAGAAAGCCTCAGAGCAGTCCCATATGGTTTTCCACAACTCATGCTGATCCCAAACTCAACTACCAGAAGCCAGGCCCCAACTGATCCCTATGGGGCATCATCAGTCCCCATGCCAAGGTTGGTATTTGCAAAAAGACTCACAGCAGGGACATAGCAGAGATGATGAGGACTTGTCATATTCAGACAGGCAGGGTGTCTTAGGGATGACTTCTGGAGGAGACAGGTAAGGAGACATGACAATGACAGATAAGGAGCCCTCACCTGGAGGCATGAGGATTCTGATTGTGAGGGTGTCCTAGGGAGGAAAGCAGAGGAAGTGACAGCTTCATCTGTACCCAGGCAGCTGCAGCCACAAACTCAGGGTAACATAATACAGTGACAGCTGGAGTTGAAAGAGAGAAGAGACAGGTAAGTGTCTCCAGGCATCAGGTCAGAGTGCAGGTGTCCCAGGGCTGCTAGTCTTCTTCCAATTAGATGACTTTTGTGGTCCAAGCTGGGTTTTGGACGTTGCTGTAGACAGTAGCAAGAGGTATCTTTTCTTCTAGATGTTGTTCCCCAATGCCCTGGAATGACAGAGTATTACTAGAGCAGCTGGAAGGTAGAGTGGTAGCCTGTCTCTCAATATATAATAAAATTTTTTTAACAGTTTGCATCTCAACTTTACCTATGGACTATCTGCCATGCCAAAATGTTATTTTCATGAAGTCAAATATAACAGTTTGTTTGGCTTATTTGTTTTATATCTTGGTTAAAAAGATAGCCCCGCTTGAAAAGCAGCTTTTTAATTCTCCCTTATTTTGTTTAGTACAAGTACGTTTTCAATTTTTATGTTTTACTATAAATTTATTTTGGAGTCAGTGAGGCGATATAATTGGACAGTTTAACAGAGTGGTCCAGGGATTGACTTTAGAGTCAGTGAGTCCCTCATTTGCTGGCTGTGTGAACATGAACAGTTATTCATCCTCTCTGTCTTCAGCTCTCGTCCGTGAGATGGAAATAATAGCAATGTTTACCTCATGGATTCATTCTTTTGATTTAAATAGAAAACTTTCTGCACAGTTTTCAAAAATTTTTTTGATTAATATTGGCTATTGTAATTGTCATGATGACTATTACTTGACCACGCACAACTAGGGTCAGAACCATATGTTCCCAGTCCCCAGGCTGATGTCCTTTCCTTCCCAGCAGCTTCCCATCAGGGGTTCCCTCCTGGGTACAAAGATAGGTTCCAGGGAGTCAGGCTTCTTTGGTTTCTATCCCACAGATGGCTCTTTTTAGTTTGTCTGTTTACCCCTTTCTTTACTGGGTTGCTATGTAATATACAATACTTATAAATTACATTGAGACAAAATAATTTCACAGGCTATGGAACTGCTTGAAGTAGAAATTGAAAGTGTGTTCCCTCTCAAAGGAGAGTATGCTAGATGATGTGCAACATCCAGAAATCCACCTGTGCACTTACAGGTAACACAGACCCCTGAGCATGGGGCAGCTATGTGAAAACTCACTTCAATACTTCTGATTCTCCCTTTGAATTGGTTGTGACATTCTGCAGGTTTCTTCATTAATTAATGAGTGAAATAAGAGTATCCTTTAATGCCTCAGTCAGCCATTCCATTCAGAGTTAACTACTTGTTTAAATATACAATCTTTTTTTTTTTAATTTCCAGACGTGGTGGCTCACTCTTGTAATCCCGGCACTTTGGGAGACCCAGGCAGGAGGACTGCTTGAGTCCAGGAGTTCGAAGGCAGCAAAGCAAGACTTCATCACTACAGAAATAAACAAAAAGTAATTAGTACACAATTTTGGTACAATAATGTATTTAAAGCATAAGGGCTTTTAAAAAGTTGGACTCCACTCTCATCTCTCCTGTTTAATATAGTTTTGGAAGTCCTAGCTAGAGCAATCAGAGAAGAGAAGGTGATCAGGGGTATCCAAATAGGAAAGGAGGAAGTCAAGTTATCTCTCTTTGCAGACGACATGACTGTATGTCAGGGACCGGCCCCGACTGGAGGGGGGTTGGGCCTACACCGGAGAGTCAGGACACGGCGAGAAGAAATGACTCAGAGGCAGTTCTTCTGGGTTCAGTCTGATCAGGACTGTTCCAATTTTATTCAAACTTTTTCCAGCTTATATAGCATTTTCTATAACCTCCAGCAGTATGACAAATACCTGCTGGGGGCTTACAGGTCTCATGATGCATAACGTACTTTACAAAAGATTTTTGTTTAAGGTAACAATTGACAATGAAAACTCCGTGATGCATATCGTGCCTTACAAAGCTTACATCAAAATAATAGGTGTATGATTTCAGTAATAGTTATGCTAACTGTTTTCTATAATATTTAATGATTAATCTGTATATTATAAGCTATTCTTATTTTTACCTAATGTAAAATTTCCTATTAATTTTCTATGATTTAACAAAACACTCAAAATCTATATTATTTATTTTAATGTCCAGCAGTAAAAAATATTTCTCTCAGGGACACTGGTGTCAGAGCCCTCTATGAAATGCTAAATAGTGAGAAGCAGAGAATGCTAACCACAGTGTTTGACAAACCCAATGTGTACTTTACCATTGAAGTCTGCCAGACACTGAAGTCGACGCCTCAAAGCAGAAATCCAAAGTGCAAAAGTATATCCAGAAATAAGTAAGAGTACTTTGGTTTTACTCTCCAACAGGCCTGTAACTGGGTTTTATTACTACCATACACAGGCATATTAGAAGGCAAATTCCAAGCAGAAGGAAGTGAAGTAGCAAGCACAGGTTCACATAGTGTTATATATGGATAACTGAAGTATGTATATATATTTCTAAACTTCCTTATAAAAATTCTGGTCTAAGTTAATAAATCAAATAGTAGTTGTCACACTTTTGGACAAGAAAAGGCACAGTTGCCATGACGATGGCCAGGGGGCAGAGGCAGACTAAGAGTTTTGGCACATAATGAAACTAGGAACGTTCTGCCTGGCTAGAGGCAGAAAAACAAAACCATTAGAACAATTTCTGCTTACAGGAACAAAGGCTGTATGGTTACTACTGAGAAACAGAAATTTAAGAATGGCTCAGAAGATCAGAGAGAAATGGAAACTTAAAGCACAGAGTGTTTCTGCTGTAAGGCCTTACCCGAGATTTTAGTCTAACAGTGTAAAAAGTTTGTTTCTATATAATATAAGTTTTTATGTCACATATACAAACTGGTCACTATTCATATACCAACACTATAGGTGTCACTGATGCTTTTGTGTCAAAAGCAGATCTACTACATGGGCCTTCATAGGCCTCAACTGTATAGCTGTAGATGTTGGCTCCCAACAATTGTATACCTTGAAACCCCAAGAGATTCTGTCAAAAACCTCCTTGCACTGATAAAGGACTTTGGCAATGTCTCAGGGTATAAAATAAATGTACAAAAGACAATCACATTTCTATACACCATTAATAAACAAACAGAAACCCAAATATAAAACACAATTCCATTCACAATAACCACGCAAAAAAATGAAATACCTTGGTATCTTCCTAACCAAAGATGTGAAAGACCTTTACAATGAAGACTACAAAACACTGCTCAAAGAGATCAAAGTTGACACAAACAAGTGGAAAAATAGCCCATACTCATGGACTGGAAGAATCGACATTGTTAAGTTGTCCATCCTACCGAAGACAATCTACAGATTTAACGCAATACCCATCAAATTACCAGCAACATTCTTCTCAGATCTAGAAAAAACAATACAGGAATTCATATGGAAACATAAATGACCAAGAATAGCTAGAACAGTCTTCAGCAAAAAATAAATAAATAAATAAAGCAAGAGGTTCACACTTCCAGACTTTAAACTTTTTCATAAAGCTACTATAATCAAAACAGCCTGGTATTGGTACGAGAACAGGCATACAGACCAATGGAATAGAATTGAGATTCCAGAAACAAAACCTCAATTTCTCAACCAACTCGTCTTCAACAAAACCTCCACCACCTACCACTGGGGAGATGGGAACCTAATCAGTAAATGGTACTGGGAAAACTGACTGACCACATGCAGAAATTCAATCAGGACCCCATCTATCCCCATACACAAAAATTAACTCTAAATGGATCACAGACCTAAATATAAAACCTCAAATCATAAGAACCTTAGAAAATGCAGGAGACACCCTTATAGAAGTTGGAACTGGCAACCACCAATTCCTGAGCAAAACATGAAATGTGCAGGCCGTAAGAGATAAGATAGATGAGTGGGACCTCATTAACCTGACAAGCTTCTGCAAATCCAGAGAAACCATAAAGAATGCAAAGAGGCAGCCCTCAGACTGGGAAAAATATTTGCCAACTTCATGTCTGACAAAGGTCTAACATCAAGGATCTACAAAGAACTTAAACATGCTGAAAAGAAAAAAACAAACAGCCCCATTATAAAGTGGGCAAAAGATACGAATAGACAGTTCTCAAAACAAGACATATGAGCAACAAACAGATACATGAAAAAATGTTCAACTTCACGAGTCATCAAGGAGATGTAAAATAAAACTACACTGAGACACCACCTAACTCCAGTCAGAATGGCCATCATCAATAACTCAAAAAATAACAGATGCTGGAGAGGATGTGGCAAAAATGGGACACATCTACACTGCTGGCGGGAGTATAAACTAGTACAGCCTCTGTGGAAATCAGTGTGGTGATTCCTAAAAACTTTAAAAATTTACTTTCCATATGACCCTGCAATCCCCCAACAGGGAAGATACCCAGAAGAACTCAAATCACTCTATGACAAAGATACCTGCACATGTATGTTTATTGTAGCATTGTTCACATTAGCGAGGTCATGGAACCAACCATGCTGCCCAACAAAAGAGGACTCGATTAAAAAAAAAGTGGTACATATACACAATGGAATTTTATGCAGCCATAAAGCAGAACAAAATCATGAACTTCACAGCAACCTGGATGGAATTGAGTTTATAATACTAAGTGATCTGTCACAGAAAAAAAGATCTGAGTATCATATGTTCTCACTCATAAATGGACCTTGAACAACTACTGTAATACTATAAGAAAAGGATTGACAGTGGTGGGAAACTACAGGGTGAGGGCAGAAACTGGGATTAACAGTAGTCAACATCTACCTGGGGAAGGAGGGGGCAAACCTCATCAGCAAGGGTATGTTCACAATGAATATTTGTATACCTAACCCTTAAATGTACCCCACAATTTTAAAATAAAATTTTTTAAAGTGAGGCTCAAAAAATGGTCCTCATTCCCAAAAAATGGTCCTCATTCCCAATGGGAGAAAATAGGACAGTTGGACATGCTTGAGATATTATTCCAGTCTAAAAGGGAACCTTCCTACAGCATTTCACAGATAAATCTTGTCAAGACAATGTTTGATTTTCACCTTGACCACATTATTAGAAATATCATCAAGAAATAAGCTAGTGTTTTCTGCTAAACAGAAAGGTCTGACTGAGGCTTTGGCTGGTGGCTTCTCAGAGGCACAGCTGAGCAGGCCTTCCTGAGTGCAGTTTGCAGACCACGTTTCCACACACACACTGTGGGGATTGAGATGATGTTCTTCAGTAGGCAATGATGGCACTGGTCCCAGAGACTGCTCTCAGGAGCAGAGACAGATAATTTAGAGGGTCAGATGGAGGAGGCTAGAAGAGGGCCATTCCAATCCTACTTAGGGCATGAAGAAATGGCCACTGGAACTGCCCAGGGTCTTCTATCTGTAAGTGCCCTAAACAGGCTCAGTGGATGTCAATCCCTATTAGGACACAGAAATAAGACAGGACAAGATAGGTGCCACAGAGAGGAGGACGAGATGTAGCCACAGGCGAATCCTGTCTCGGTGAAGATGCCAAATCCCAGCATGTCACACAAAGGAGCAGACTTGGAGATGATCATCTCAAGTCCCTGCTTTTACAGAGATCAGGAAAAGAAAGGTAAACTTGTCCTTGGGAACACAAGAAAGAACCAGACCTAGAGCCCAGTTTACTCTCCCAGCCCAGGGCTTCTCCTACAGGATGTTGCCCATGAGCTCTTCCACCCTTTCCCTCCTCTCCCTGAATCTCAGCCCCTCCCTGCACTGCTGTCTTATCCCACCAGAACCTGAGCAGCTGCTGAAGTCTCAGCCTCAACTTCCATCATGCAGGAAGGGGAAAGCAAGTACCTGAAGGGCTTAGCAGAACAGGGACTTCTGTCTAGCTAGAGATTAAACAGCCAGGCTGGCCAGACTTCCCACTTCCTGGAAGAGGGAACCAGGGAGACAGGAGAAGCTCAGCCCTCTGGCTACCAGAGAGGATCTGCCCAGAAAGAGAATGGTGAGCACAGCTGGGAGGAAGATGAAAGACAATAGAGAAGGAAGACAGCAAGAGCTCTATGATCTGCAAAAGATGTTCATCCTGAAGAATAAACTAACAAGCCAGGGAGCATGTAGTAGATTACAAGGTGGCGATAAAAATTTATTTTAATAGTATTAAATATAAAACTCTGTGATCAGCCGGGCTCAGTGGCTTAGCCTGTAATCCCGCGCCTTTGGGAGGTTGAGGTGAGTGGATTGCCTGAGCCTGCGGGTTCGAGACTCACCTGGGCAGTGAAACCTCATCTCTACAATAAATCAAAAAATCAACCGGGCATGGTAGTGCATGCCTGAAATTCCGGCTACTGGGAAGGCTGAGGCGGAAGGATCGCCAGAGCGCAGTAGGCGAGGCTGCAGTAACCAGGAGCGGCCACGGCACTCCAGTCTGGGTGACCGAGTGAGACTCCAACTCAAAAAAAAAAAAAAACTCTGTGATCAGCATAAAATGTTCTCTTTTCTCTGACATCTTGCCCATCATCACACTCACAATGAGCATCATGACCTCTCAGTTCATGCATGACACACACACTCCATATCAGGTGCCTTCTCCACTCCTCATAGCTCTGTGTGGACCCCACAATGCAAATACCCTTTCTTCACCAGTTCCCTGCCGTACACATGGGGTGGGCATTCAGCAAAGGCTGCTGTTATGGTGTGGGACCTCCCTCAAGCAAGGACCACTCTCAGGGGCCGCTGCCTGTGTCTCTGGAATTATACTGTGAGTCGAGCCACCCTTAGGACCACCTTACCTTCCACACTTCCCCTTCCACACACACGTCCAGGAAAGGTGAAAGAGCTTAAGAATCATCAGGAAAAATCCCTCATAACCACCTTTACCACCACTCCACCATTCATCCCTCTTCCCAAGGTCAGAGTGATCTTGAACGGGAGACAATCCAGACAACAAAGACAAATGCATCCAGTTGTGGAGCTTTAGGCTTCCTGGAAGGGCACAGAGTAATTTCGGGGCAATTTTCATTCCAGGCAGAGTCTCTGACCAAACTCCACTGCAAGGGGTCTTGTCTCATTCAGTACTACTGAAGTCAAGCCAAACAGGACAAGCAATTTATTCCTTCCCAGTTCCCATATGACCCTGTCTGAACACAAATTCCTATTCCAAAATTTAAATTTCTGTTATTTCTTTTATTTCCTCTTTTCTTTCTTTTTTTCTTTCTTTACTTTTCTTCCTGACAAATATTACTTGAATTCATAAACACAGGTTTAGTTCTAGGTCCCATATATGCCATTTCCATACTGTATTGATTATTTTAACTTTGTGATACAGATTGAAACAAAGAAGTGTAATGTCTCTAGATTTCTTCTTTTTGCTCAGATTGCTCTGGCTATTGGAAGTCTTCTGTAATTCCATCAAATCTTAGGAATTTGAGAAATGACCTTGAAATTTTGATAGAGATTGAGACCACTTTTTTTAGAGAGTGAGACCCTTACTTAAATAAAAATAGGTTATATCATCTGCAAAGAGGGACAATTTGATTTCTTCTTCTCCAATTTGAATATTTTTTGCTTCTTCCTCTTGCCTGTTGCTCCGATTAGGACTTCCAGTACTAATTTAAGTAAGAATGGTGAAATTGGGCATCTTTTTCTTGTCCCTCGAAAAACATTCTGTTTTCCCCGATTCATATGACGTTAGCTCTGGCTTTGCAGTATATGTTCATTATTATGGCGAACAATGGGCCTTTCAAACCTGATTTGTTAAAAATTTATTTCTTCATTTTATCATAAAGCATTGTTGAATTTTATCAATTGTTTTTTTGCTTCTATTAAGATGATCATATATTATTCCCCTTCATTCTGCTGATGTGGTATATCATGTATTGATTTGCACATGCTGAATCATTCTTACATGCCTGGGTTGACTCTTATGTGATCCTGAATATTACCTTGTTGAAGTGTTTTCTTTTAATTCAATTTGCTAGTATTTTGTTGAGGATTTTTGCACATATGTTCATCAGGGGTATTTCCCTGTAATTTTTTTGTTGTTGTATCCTGGTCTGGTTTTGTTATCAGAGTAATGTTAATGCCATAGATTGAGCTAAGAATAATTTCCTTCTGTGAAGTATTCATGGATAATTTTAGAACAATTTGTGCATTGGGGAGGGGGGTAATTCAGTAGTAAGACCATCCATTCCTGGGCTTTTCATTATAGGAAGTCTTTATATTATTGATTCAATTTCATTACTTGTTATTGGTCTGATCGGGTTATCTATTTTTTCCTGGTTCAATTTTGGACATTGGATGTGTCCAGGAATTTATCCACTATTTCTGGTTTTTCCAATTTGCTAACATATCGTTATTCATAACAGGCTCTAATGAATTTTTGTATTTATGTGGTATCAACTGTCATATTTACTTCTATTTTTTTTATTTTCTTTCTTTTGGGGATAATCTATCTAGCACTTTACCAATTTTGTCTTTTCCAAAGACCAATTTTCCTTTCTTGCTGATGTTCTGTATTTTTTGTTTCTCTTTTTTTAGTTCTGTTCTGATATTTAATGTTTATTTCCCTCTACTAAATTGGGGTTTTGTTTGTACTTGTTTGTCTAGTCCCTTAAGATTGATAGCTAAATTGTTTATTTGAAGTCTTTCAACTTCTTTCATGTAGGCATTTCTTGTTATAAACTTCCCTCTTAGCATTGTTTTTGTAGTATTCCATAGGTTTTGGTATGTTTTGTTTCCATTTTTATTTGTTCCAAGAATAATTTTTTTATTTTATTCTTATTTTTTGCCCCACTGATCATTTATGTGTATATTTTTCAGTTCTATGTATTCATACAGTTCCCAAAGTTGTTCTTGTGTTTTATTTCTTTTTTTATGTCAGAATTGTGAGGAAAAATTCAGTGTTGGGTATCCAAATATTCACCATGCAGGTACCTTAGTTGATGAGGTGTGCCCCGCTCCTCAGGCAGATATTGACTACTGTTAATCCCACCTCCCTGCCCTCCTCCCTGCCCCTGCAGTTTGACACTACTGCCAATCCTTTTCTTATAATAGTACAGTAGTTGTTGAAAGTTCACTTATGAGTGAGAACATGTGATACTCAGATCTTTGTTTCTGTGAAAGATCACTCAGTATTGTAAACTCTAATTCCATCCAGGTTGCTGCAAAATTCATGATTTTGTTCTTTATGGCTGCCTAATATTCCATTGTGCATATGTACCACATTTTTTTATCCAGTCCTCTTTTGATGGGCAGCATGGTTGATTCCATGTTCTTGCTATTGTGAACAATGCTGTGTAAACATACGTGTGCAGATGTCTTTTTTATAGAGTGATTTGAGTTCTTCCTGGTATATTCCCAGTAGTAGGATTATAGGGTCATATGAAAGGTCAATTTTTAGAACTTTCAGGAGTCGCCACACTGACTTCCATAGATGCCGTACTAGTTTACACTGCCACCAACAGTGTAGAAGTGTTCCCTTTTCTCCACATCCTCTCCGGCATCTGTTATTTTCTGAATTATTAATGATGGCCATTCTGACTGGAATTAGGTGTTATCTCAGTGTAGTTTTAATTTGCGTCTCCTTGAAGACTAGTGAGGCTGAGCATTTTTTCACGTATTTGTTGGCTGCTCTTATGTCTTCTTTTGAGAAGTGTCTATTCATATCTTTTGCCCACTTTGAGATGGGCAAAAGATATGAATGTTTTGTTTCCATTTTTATTTGTTCCAAGAATAATTTTTTATTCTATTATTATTTTTTGGTCCGGTGATCATTTATTTGTATATTTTTTTAAGTTCTGTGTATTCATATAGTTTTCAAAGTTGTTCTTGTGTTTTATTTCTAGTCGCATCCTATTGTGGTATAAAAGGCTACTTGATATGACTTCAGTTTTTCTCAATTTATTGGAACTTGTCTTGTGGCCTCATATATGGTCTATCCAAGAGAATGTGCTGACAAGAAGAATGTGTTTTCTGCAGCTATTTAGGAAACATTCTGTCAGTGTCTGTTAAGTCCATTTGGTCTACAGCACAGATAAGGTCCAATGTTTATCTGTTGATTTTTCTTTCTAGATAATCTATTCTTTACAGGTGAAATAGGTTTGTTTTACATATATTTATATAAAGGCATACATATATATTTTTTCAATATGTGTAGGGATACAAGTGGTTTTTGGTTAAATAGGTGTATTTTATAGTGATGAATAACTCTGGACTATAAGCATATTCATCACTTCCACTACACATTGTACCCAACAGGCAGTTTTTCATTCCTAACCACCCTCCTATTCTACCCTCTCTGAGCATACAATGTTCATTGTATCATTCCATATGCCTTTGGAGGTCCTTATAATAGTTCCCACTTATAAATGAGAACATATAGCTTTTGGTTTTTCATTTCTGCACTACTTCACTTAGACTAATGGCCTCTAATTCCATCCAAGTTGCTGCAAAACTTAATATTTCTCTCTTTTTTTTTGGCAGAAGAGTATTCCATAGTAAATATATACCATATTTTCTTTATCCACTGACAAGTTTATGGACATTGAATTGTGCTGACAATTTAAACTGTTTACATTTAAGGTGGTTGTTTTTAGTTGAGGACTTATACCTGCCATTTTCTTAAGTATTTTCTGATTGTCTTATCGTTTCTTTCTTTCTCTTGTATTGTTTTACTTTACAATTTGATATTTTATAGTTATCCCATTTGATTCCTTTCTAATAGTATATTTCTATTGTCTATTTCTCTACTCTGTTTCTGCTCTACCAGTAAGTTTTATACATTCATGCATTTTCAATATGGCAAATATTGTTTCATTTGAAGTTTTAGCAGTCTTTGGCCTAATGATAATGAATTTCCTCAGTTCTGACTTGTATGGGAAAGACATTATTTCTTATTAGATTGATAGTTTTGCTAGGTATAGTATTCTTGAATGACAGCTTCTTTCTTTCAGCACTTGAACATATGTCACACTGCTGAGTCTGGCCAGCATCATGATACTGCAGCATTCTCAGACTGAATGATGGAGCTTGTGGTAGTTCTTCTGATTGCTTTCTTGGCTCTGTAAGAACAAAAGTAACCTCTAAATGAGAATGGGGAAGAGGGATTGCAGATAAGGAAAGATGGAAAGACCAGCCTTGCTGGCCAGGAGAGTGGGAGAGTGAAGGAACTAGGGACACTTAGGAAGCCACAGTTCAAACAGAGGGTCCTAAAGAGGTCATGTATATAGTGATGTTGTCAATTTTGTGTTATTTTTACCAGTGATGTAGCATCATTGGGAAATGAATGTGGCCATCTCTCAGGTACACCTAGACCCAGAAGCTTCGTCATACTTCCAATATGCTCTTCAGCTCTCATTTCTTGACTTTGCCTCATTCTTGTGCAAACCTGCTGCAAAACCTGTGCAGGCCTGCTGCCCTGTTTCTCAGATGCGTGGGGGGGGAGTGTGGCCACCTGCAAAACCTCACTTGTGCATCTTGAACACCCAGGCACCCAAAGAGAGAGGGTCTTCCCTTTCTCGCTTACCAAATCCCTGACTAATGACTCTGACATGGCTTAAATCAGGTGGATAAAACTACGCTAGTCACTTAAGGCTCATAAAATGCAGAAGTACAGCAGGAAAGTTGCTAAAAATAGTCCAGGCATTAATGATAAAATGGGGGTGAGGATGAGGAAATTGTGTGGATAGTGAGGGAGAGACACTTAGAGGGAAAGACTGGAATGAATGAATGAGAAGAGGATAAGATATACGAGAAGCCTTATGAAAGATAACCTAAAGGAAGATGAAAACTGGTTGCATGTCTGGGATAAAGGAAAACAAGGAGTCAGAATGAGGGCAATGATGGTTTCCTGAAGGCCCGACTCATGCCTTCACCTCTTCCATTCAGGAGAACTGCTGTGAGGAAATTGACTGCTTTGGATTTTATTTCTCCAACTGAACAATGTGTATTTGCTTTAAAGAGTTTTTGAAGACTGAAATGAGTGACTTATGTAAAGACTACTGTATGATGTTATACATAATACAGAACAGAGCATGGTGGGTCACACCTGTAATACCAGTACTTTGAGGGGCCAATGTGGGAGGATTGCTTGAGATCAGAAGTTCATGACCAGCTTGGGCAACATAATGTGACATTATCTCTACAAAATATTTTTTTAAATGAACCTGGCATGGTGGTGCACACCTACAGTCCCAGCAATTCTGGAGGCAGAAGCAGATAGATTGCCGGAGCCCAGAAAGTTGAAGCTGCAGTGAGCCATATTTGTGTCAGAGCATTCCAGCCTGGATGACAAAGTGAGACCCCAGCTCAATAATAATAACAATAATAATAATAATACAAAGAGGAGTGACTTGAGAATGAGGGTGCTTATATTCATGACATGCCTTAATAGAAGGGAACTTGGAGAAGTTCTGAGAAGGGTGCAACTCCTCTCTGCAAGTGTTTTCTGCACCACGGGGAGGTCAGTGTCCATCATTCCACATCTTCCACCCCATCTAATACATAGTTCCCCTTTTACCACCAGCTGTTTCATCTCCAATTAGCTCAGCCTGACTTGATGCCCTTGAGTTGGAGTCAGGGTCCTTGGAAGAGGAATAACAGGAGGGTATTCCCATATGAGTACTCCTGGATACCATGGGTCAGTGACCCTGGGGTAAAGAGATAAGATGTGGAATGCAGAACCATGTAGTGTTGAATTTAAGGCTTTGTTGTGCCAACAACTAGTTTGCATTATAGTCCTGCACCCAACAAAATGAGTGCAATCATACCCAGCCTAGTGTGTTCTTCTAAGAATTGCAATAAATAATATTTGAAAACTGTATGGGACAAAAGTTGATTTATTTCAGGATTAGAAATCCTGATCTTCTCCTTGTTTGTTCATTTGATTGTTTCTGCTCTCAGTGGGGTGGGAACGGTCAATGGGAGGTCACACCTTACACTGCTTCAGTGCTGAAGGGCAATGATGCACAGTTAAGACCAGGCACCAGGGACTCTGTGAGGAGATGTTGTGTCTTACTCCTTCCACTTTCTGCTCCACTGTGGGAACAGAGGGAGACAGGGCTTGGTTTTGGATCCTTCTCCTCCCACCCAGTAGACCAAGCAGCAGACTCTAGCATTACCTCGTAATTGTCAACACTAAGCAGGCACCTTGCAAAGGCCATTGCTTTCTGATGCCAGATATGAGACAGCTGAGCTAGAACAGAAATCAAGAGATCCTGGAATCCAGGCCACATATAAACCACAGCAGCACGTGGTACTAGAATCAGCCCATCTCTGAATCAGCACCTTTCTCTGGGACTCCCATATTATCCTGCACAGGACACAGGACCAATCCAGGGACCTAGGAGTTTTCCAAGGAGTGCTGATAGGTCTGAAGTGGCAGAGACCATTTCTAAGTCTTTGGGGTCCAGGCAGACTGCAAGGAACAGAAAATGGAGGAAGCTTTATACAGGATGGTAGGATTCCAACAGAAAAAGATGGGAGCAAAGAATTTGCAGGGGAAACTGACATCCCATTCAGAAAGACATAAGTGAGCAAAGTAGAGTCAACCAAAGTCTTAAGGCCAGCGTGGCTGAATAGGCTGAGAGTCAGTAGAAAAGGATGAGGAAGGCTGGGCAGGGCTGGGTTAGACCTTCTGCAAGATTCACCCATCAGAGCCCACAGAGACCACACCACAGGGTAGGAGGACACTGTACTTCAATCCTACCACAGGTGTCCATTTGCGGGCCAGGGAAGAACTGAGACAGTTTTCTAGAGAGACAACCTCTGACTTTGCTTCTCCTGGTATTCTCCGGGAAATAGAAGGCTGGGAAGGACCTGAGATTAAATAAGTTTTTCATCCCATTCTCAGGAAGGCAGGTTTGGGGTTCACAGAGGAGGCTCGGGTTCAGACAAGTAACAGAGAGGGAGAGCTCGGGTTCAGACAAGTAGCAGAGAGGGAGAGCTCCAGGTGTGTGTTGGTGCACTAGACACTCCCCCAACAACGCACACAGGAACATACATGCTGCAAATCCCAAGGGAGCCCTGCAAAAGGTCTGCAAAGGAAGCCTCAGGGCAATCCCATGTGGGCTTCCACCACCCATGCTGTCCCCAACTCAGCACCCAGAAGCCAGGTCTTAACTCCCTCTTAAGGGGCACCATCAGCAACTCTGCACAGTTGGTATTCTCAAAAAGACTCACACCAGGGACATGGCAGAAATGGTGAGGACTTGTCACATTTAGACAGCCAGTGTCCCCTTGAGAAGGCTTCTGTAGGAGACGAGTCGGGAGATGTCACAATGTCAGAGAATAAGCCCTCACCAGGAAGTATGAGGATCCTGAGCATGAGGGCATCCTGCAGAGGTGAGCAGAGGAAGTGACAGGGCCATCTGTGCCCGGGCAGTTGTGGTCACAAACTCAGAGCTACACAGAACAGGGACAGCTGGGGCTGAAGCGGAAATGAGACTGGCAAGTATCTGCAGGCATCAGGTGAGAACGCAAGTGTCCTGGAACTGCCAGACTCTCCTGCTTCCTCCAATTAGATGATCTTCATGTTATAGGCAGGATTATGGACATTAATGTAGACAGTGACAAATGCCCCTTTTCTTCTAGTTGTTGCTCCCTGATGCCTGGAATGACAGACAGAGGGCTCCTGGAGCGTCTGGAGGTTAGAATTGGTCCAGAGGGACCCCCAGAGCCAGTGCCCACTGACATGCCTTGCTTATGAATTTTCCCAGCGCACTCAGCACTACATCAGCTCGATTTGTAAATTATCATAGTAAATACTGTTGATTGTCCAGAAACAGATGAGCAGGTTTGGGGCCAGAAATGGTAGATCCTGGAGTTGGAAGTCCAGGGCTGGGTAGTTAGGAACTGGGAGTGTCCAGGCCATCAGTGCTCCCAGCCCTCACCTTGGCCATGCCCTCTGGATACTTTTGCTGTCTGAGATCCATACAGTGGATACCATCATCATCAACCCCTTGGTCCTCCTGCTTGCTGGCACCTGAGACATACACAGACAGCTTGAATCTGAGTCTTCGGAGCCTGTATTCCTCCCCAGTGCCATGAACCCCAAGCCCATGGCCACACCCACCATACCCTCTGCAGAGCTCACTCCCTAATGGCAAAATTCAGGAGAGAGGGAGGCTAGATTCTAATGTGGGAGGGGAAGAACCCAGGCCTGAAAGAAGAAGTGCTACCTGCCTTTCCCTGTCTCCATCTTCTTATTCTCCTTCTTCCCACGTGTGTCCCAATGAGACAGCCCAAATCCCAGAATCAACAGCACAAGCAAGGTGACCCCAAAGATGTTTCACAGAAGGAGAATGATATCCTCTCCAGGTGAACCTGTTTGCCTCACTGTGTGAGGTAAATGAGAAAGAGACTGAGAAGGAGAAAGGCTAAGGCAGAGAGAACTTGAGAGACCCAACACTAAGGGGAGACAGAGGGAGAAAATGGGTGGCGACATGGGAAGGGGTCTGGAGCAGAAACGGAAGAGGGAGAAGCATGGCAGGTCCATTCATTCAAGTGGTTACAGAGCTGCTGCCTGGGGCCAGGGACATGGAGATGAACAAGAATAGGTTTGCACCTATGAACAGCTCATTACCCAGGAGGGAAGATAGAAAATACTAAACACCAGACAGAAGGATCGCAGCTGCAAGACAGGTTGACACCTTGCACCAGGTCCTCAGAAAGGGCCTCCCTGTAGAGGTGTTGGAAAAACTGTGTCTTGAGGGAGGTATGGGAATTCCCCATGTATTTGGGGTGGAGCATTTCAGGAAGGAGTAACAATGTGTCAGGAAATGACTACGTGAAAATGCCAGCCCTGGGAGTTACCAGTTCCCCACTGATGCCTGGGAGGGACAGAGCAGGGAAGATCCTGAAAATGAGGGACAGAGAGAGGGAGGAGTCTGTGCCCAGAGGGTCCTGTGGTCCTACTGAGTGCCGAACTTTAGCTGAGACTCCAAGATGGATGTGAGGAGGAGGTAACGGGTGTTTTTTACGTAATGCTGACACAGACCCTCCACCAGTGTCTGGAGAAAGAATGAGAGAGAATTAATCTGCAGCAGGGGACTGAGTCAATCATTATTCAAAGAAAAGTGGTTTTCAGAAAACTTTTCCAGAAGCAGTTCTGTGAAAGTATGTAGTTGAGCCCAGAAATGTGGACTGAGGAGCTTCTGAGCCCTGAAGCCTAAGGAGTGCAATTGGAGGTCAAATCCCACAGATGACATAGTGACACAATCTGATCTGCTTTTCCTAAGCCCACTCTGGACCCCCTGAGGAGGATGGATGGGGTGGGAGAGCTGTTGCATAGGCCAGCAGGGACATGGTGGTGGGGAGGAGGGCATGCATGGGAGAGGCAGTGAAGGCAGAGCGAGGTGGTGGTGACTCCCAGACTTCTGTGGGAGGTGACCAGATGGAAGGTGGTGCTGATGCACATGGTGGGGAAGAAAGCACACAACCCTCAGGCCCCAGAGCTACCTGACCTCCGGATGCCCCTCTTCTCCAAAAGCCTACACTCACTACTCACGTTGAGAACAGAATTTTTCAAGGACTTCTGTGGCATTTTTCTGGTCCACCTGGTTGCTAAC
>NW_007234985.1:0-14207 GCF_000164805.1 Carlito syrichta
AAATAGTGAATTCATTGTTATCCAGATTGCAGGTAGTGACTTAAGTATATGTTTGGTCTCTGTCTCCAGTTTCTGATCACAGTTCCAAAACCCTGTATAAATTCCTGAGTGATAGAGGTGCTGAGAGTATCTTTTGTTCTAGTATTTGTCCTTTGATCTTAGTTACTGAGACAGCATTCCTAAATGTCTTTGGATCTCCTGGGTGATATGAATGTCTTTTATTCTAATAAGGACTCTTGGTGGGTTCATGAATGGTTTCTGGGTTGGGGATGATCACTAGAAAGACCAAGCTATGATACTTTCGGTCTCACATTCCATCTTCTGAGAGGAAAAGGAACTGAAGATTGATTTAATAATCGATCATGCCAACTTGATGAAGCCCCCATTAAAATTCCTAAAAGATGATGTTTGGAGAGCTTCTAAGTCGGCAAATACATTCACAAACAGGGAGCATGGCACGCTCTAACTCCATGGGGACAGAACTCCTGCACTTAGGTCACTTCTGAACCTTACCTCTTCATCTGGTTGTTCATGGGTTTCCTTATCATATCCATTACATTGCATGGTTGTGTCTCCCTTAGATTAGCTATTGAAGGATATTCTGATTACTTTAAGTTCTAATGATTATGAATAGAAGTGCTATTCATAATTGCATGCTGTTGTTTTTTTTTTAACATACTCTTCTAAATACAGACAATTTAAAGGCTTAGTTGTTGGCTTGTAAGCGGATATCTGTTTGGCTTTGGGAAAAAGTACCAAACTGTCTTCCAAAGTGGCTATACCATTATGCATTCTACCAGCAATAAATGATAATTCCTGTTGTTCTCTATCTTCCAGCAATTGGTATTGTCAGTTTTATTCTTTTTAGAGTTCATTCTTATAGGTGTGAAATGTTATCTCTTTGTTATTTTAATTGGCAGTTTCCTAATGATATGTGATGTTGAGCATACTTTAATATATCATTATATTTTATTTGACCAGTTGTCTGTACATATATTTACTCACTTTCATTTGGCTTTTAGTTTTCTTATTGCTGCTTTCTTAGAGTCCTTTGCATATTTTTAAATACCTTTTAAAATCAGAAATTTATGTTGTAAATATTGCCTTTTTGGTATCTGAACATGGTCATTCACAGAGTAGAAAATGTTGTTTTATAAAGATTATCTTGTTAATATTTTTTGTGTGTGTGAATTTGCTTTTGGTGTTGTGTGTTAAAAGTCAACACCAAATCCAACGTCACATAAACTTTCTTCTGAAACTTTTATCATTTTGCATTTCAAATTTCAGTCTAGGGACAATTTTGAGTGAATTTTTGTATAGTGCTTGCTTATGCCTACATTCGTTTCATTTCCTATGGTTTCAAAATGATTACTGCATTTGTTCTGTTTGTTAAAAACGTGGGAAAGTGGGCCACCTTTCTGTTTGTATTTCTGAAATTATGGCATCGAGAAATATGAATACTGAATGCTATTGATTTCTCAGGACAGCCAGGAGGGGGCGCACGTCCACCCATGAACAGTGAGTGAGCGCAACCTGTGCTGAGTACTGACAGCCACCAGAGGGCGCGCGAGCACGCCGCCTCTTCTGACCAACTTTCCTCAGAGGATGCTAGAATCTGTGAGGACAAGAGCTAAATAATCTGAAAATTAGATTATTCCCTCAGAAAACAAAAGCCGCTTTTTTCTCAGGGCTTCCTCGAGGAAGGCGTCAACTTGGTGCTATTCAGTGGTGAGTGAAAGGCTTCCTGTCCATGGCCCTGAGTGCAGAGGAGAGAGTCCACAGAGGGAGGGATTCATGGAGAAAACTTTGACACCCAGTCTCATTGTTCGCTGTACCCTGAGATGGTTCTTAGCTTTCAAAATGGGGCGGCCACTAATATATATTCCCACAAAGGTCCCTAATACTAATGTGCTACCCACACAGGGTCTCTAATACCCTAATATAATATCCTCAAGTGACCTCTAATGCTAGGGTAATAATATCCACAAAGGGGCCTTTAATGCTAATGCAATATTAATAGCCATAATAACTATACATGGGCTGGGCTCCTAATATTAATGTAATAATATCCACACTGGGCAACCTAATACTAATATCGCCAGAGAGGCCTCTAATACTAATATTGTATCCTTACAGTGGCCTCTAGTACTAGTGTAATAGTATCCACATAGGGACCTCTATTACTAATATAATATCTACACATGAGCCTCTAATATGAATGTAATAATACCCAGACAGGACCCCTAATACTAATATAATAGCCACACATGGGCCTCTAATATGAATGTAATAATATCTACATAGTTGTTTATATATATTCTGGATAACAGATCCCCTATTTGGTATATAATGTATAAGTTTTTTTCTTCCATTTTTTGGGTTATTGTGACATAATAAGAAATATTTTTGTGGTCTTTGTCCCAGTGGAATCAATGCAGTGATGTGTTTTCTGTATGTTGATGAGATGACTGATGGATGGGGGCCCTGGACAGCCTAATATAATATCCTCATAGTGGCCTCTAATACTAGTGTAATAATATCCACTCATGGGCCTCTAATACTAATGTGATAATTTCCACACATAGGCTTCCTAATACCAATGTGAATGTAATATGCATGGGCCCCTAATATGAATGTAATAATATCTATACAAGAGTCTCTAATACTAATATGGTAATAGCCACACATGGACCCCCTAATACTAATGTAATAATATCTACACACGGGCCGCTAATAAAATGTAATAATATCCCTACAGGGCCTGTAATTCTAATATAATATCCACACAGTGACCTCTACTACTAGTGTAGTATTATCCACAGGGGCTTCCAATACTAATGAAATAATATTCACATGGTGGCCTCTAATATCAGTGAAATAATATCCACACAGGGGTGTCTAATAATGAAATGATATCTACCCAGTGGCCACAATAGTAATATATTAGTATCTACACAAGACTTCTAATTCTAAGGTAAAAATATCCACACAGGGACCTCTAATACTAATGTAATAACAAGCACACAGTGTCCTCTAATACTGATATAATAATGTCCACTCAGTGGCCTCTAATGATATTCAGGCTCCTATAAGGGCAATTGCTTTCACAGCTTTGGCTCAACTGGAGTCTCCATAATGAAGTGTGATGTTATCTCTGCTTTACTGGCATGGTGTTAATATGGTTGTTTAACAAAGTAATTTCCTTTCCAATAATTTCATACTTATAAGAAACTTGGAATAGCAGTTCTAAGTACTCATTTACCTTTCTCTCAGATTCTCCCGCTGTTACTCCTCTACCAGGTTTGTAACTTCACACAAAATATTCCACTGTATTTTACCCAGGCAGAGACACTCCCCAAGGTAACCATGACTACCCCCAAATCAGGAAATCACCATGGTTTCTACATGAAAATCCAGTCCACAGACCCACTTTATTTTTATCTCCTACCCCAACAGGGAGAATGTCTTTTCTGTTCTGATCCCGTTTTCTCTTATGGAATTGTTCCTGAGATTATTCCTCATTTTCATGATATTGCCAGATTTTAAAAGGGTTCACATTTTTGTTTGAACATTTGTTTTTATTTATTTGGAGTGTATATGCCTAGGAATGGAATTATTGAGTCAGATGAGAATTGCATTTTTAACTTTTTGAAGAAGTGCCAAACTATTTTACACATTTGACTGCACCATTTTACATTGGCACAAGCGATGTTAAAGGGCTCCAGTTTCTCCACATCCTTGTCAACTAATGTTATTTTTCATTGTTTTAGTATAGCTATTCTAGTGTGAGTTAAAGCGTATCTCTGTGGCTTTAATTTGTATTTTCATCATGACTAAGGATGTTAAGCACCTTTTCATGTACTTGTTGGCAAAAGTGTGTATTAAAGTCCTTTATCAATTGTAACATTTTGGATTGTGTGTATTTTTGTTGCTGAGCTGTAAAAGTTGTTTATATGTATTCTGGATAACAGACCACAATTAGGTATACAATCTGTAAGTTTTTTCTTCCATTTTGTGGGTTGTTGTGACATAATAAGAAGTACTTTTGTGGTCTCTGTCCCAGTGGAATCCATGTAGTGATATGTCTTCTGTATGTTGATGAGAGGATGGATGAATGGGGCCCCTGGACAGCCTCAGGAGGGTTGGTTGCCATGGAAAGCAACCCTGTGATTAGAAGTTGGAATTTTCAATCCCTCCTTCATGGTCACTGATTTAATCAATAATGCCAACATCTTGAAGCCTTCATAAAACCCAAAATGACAAGGTTAGAGAGCTCCGTGTTGCTGAACATAGGGAGGTGTGGCAGGGGCAACTAGAGAGGGCACAGGAGCTTGCACACCCCTTCCACATACCTCACCCATGCACCTCTTCATCTGGCTGTTCATTTATATCCTTAAAAAGATCCTTTGTAATGCATTGGAAAGAGTAAGTATGCTATTTTTTTCAGTTTTGTAATCTACTCTAGCTAATGACTGAACCCAATAAAGGGTTTGAGGGAGCCTCCAATCTGTATCCAAGTTGGAGAGAAGGTTTACTAACCTACCTACTGCTCAGTACTGAGCCCTTAGCTGAGGGGTCTGATGCTATCTCTAAGTAGTGTCAGAATTTGATTCTGCTATAGGATGAAATAGCTAATGAAATACATAAAATAACTGCAATAGCTTGCTTGACATAGGTAACTCCATTTTGTTTAATATTCTCCATCTTAGCTACCTGTGTGACCTAAGAATAACCTCCCAATGTATACATGTGATTGTTGTAACATTCCCATGACCACAGACCCATAGCTTTGTTCCCTGAGCTGATCATGCTGACCATTCTTGCTGACCATTTGTAAAATTCCCTAGCTACAAGTTCCATGTAATTGTTTGCTTTGATAACTGAAATCAGATGCTGCACCAAGAAGTTGTTATAAAATTATTCCATGTAAAAATCCTCTTGTCAGATCCCTATAATATATTTCTTTTTCCTTCACTCCCCCTGCTCACCCCTGCTATGTAGCCAATTTGCAGATTTTGCCTATGCAAGCTTCTTGCTGATTCCATTCAGGGTCAAGAGCTTCTAGGTGAGAGCCTTCTCTTGACTGCATGCTAAAGAAAGGACTCTTAATGTGAACTTGGTGTGCTGGCGTGACTTCTACTTGCACTTGGTTCACAACATTTGGAGGACCCAGCGAGAAATTTTCTGCCAGCATGAGCAGTCACCTCGCTCTGACTCTCCCTAGCTGGGAGGAGAGGTTGGAGGGAAAGCACCTCCTGAGATTCTCAGGCCCCTTAACCTCTCATCTGGCTCTGAGGGATTTGGAATGACTGCTGGCAGCTGCTGCCTCAAAAGAACCCGAGTTCATCTTCAATCTCCTAGGAGGTAAGAATTTGTTTTTGATTTTCTGTTTATTTGCTTGTAACCATGGTTTCTATTTCTGTTTAAGAGACTCATGGCCTGATGAGATCACCTTTTGGACACTATTCATTAGGCCAAGACATTGACTGAATACAGTCTACCAGTTTTCTGCTCTGAGGTGGCTCCAGGATTCCGTTTTCTGTCCTGAGGTTGTTCCAGGGATCCATAACTCTCCTGACTTGGTCCAGATGCACCCTGTCATTGTGTTTTAATTGTTTGTTTTGTGGTTTGCTCATTGTTTGTTATGGGTTCACAAAATTTACAACCTGTCAGTCCTTGCTTGATGAGGCCGCTCCTTTAACATTGTTCATTAAGCCAAAGACATTGGCTGAACAGAGTCTCAGTTTAGTATCTGGTTTCTGCTTGGGTACCTGCTTTAACTTATAACTGCCTATGGTATTTATATATCCCTGTCATACTTGACCTCTTTCCCTGCTTTGCATTCCTCTTTGCCACAGGACTTACTTTTGTTTCACTTTTGAACTGGTCGCCAGGCCAGCAACTTCTATTAATCTTTGCTTATTTTCTTGTGTTTGGAGGTCTGATCCTCATCAGGTGCCTTCTGTAATTTACTGGTTTTGACAATATGGAGTCACCGGCTTCTAAATCCTCTGGTCCTCTGGACTGTATAATAAGGAATTTCTCTGTTGGGCTCATGGAGGACTATAGTGTCTGTCTCTCCAAAGGCAGACTCCAGACCCTCTGTGAAAACAATTGGCCTGTGTTTAATGTTAAATAGCCCTTCACAGGGTCTCTGGATGTTCATGATACTTAGTCTGTCTGGAAGGTCATTACAGGGAACACCTGGTCATACTAATCAGTTTCCTCTTATGGTTAAATTTAGTCCCCAACCCCCCTCCATGGTTAAAGATATGTTTTCTTAAAACTCAGGACCCTTCCCGTAAACCATACTATACAGAGACAGAGCTTCTAACTTAAAAAAACAACAGGGTGCTATATACAAAGGCCCTGGCTAACTCTTCAAGGAAAACTTGTTTTACCTGTTTCTCAAGAAAACGAAATCTTGCCAAAATGCATGAAACCATAGGTTTTAACCTCGCTGGTAAAATCAACCATGCGCATTCATCTTCCCACCTGGGATAATTGTCAGCAGCTCCTTTTAAACTCTATTTATTTCTAAAAAGCCGGAGTGCATTAAAACTGAAACTAAAAAGTCTGTCCTGGCCTCAGCAGCTGGTACAGAGGAGAAAAGTCAGGAAATGTTAGAGGAGGTTTTTCTCTGCACTCGCCCAGACTGGGATCCCAACCCCTTGGTGGGGTCCAAGGCACTAGATTCCTATCACTGGGCTCTATTAGCAGGTTTGAAGGGGGCAGCCCAAAAACCTATCAATCTTTCTAAAACTACTGAAGTTCTTCAGGGACATGAAGAATCTCCAAGGGTGTTCCTCAAGGGCCTCCAAGAGGTGTTTTGGACTTACACCCCTTTTGACTCCTTGGCTCCTGACAATGCTCGAGCTATTAATTTGACATTTGTGGCTCAGGCAGCTCCAGACATCCAGAAAATGTTGCAGAAGCTGGAGAGCTTTGAAGGAATGAATATTTCTCTGTTGCTTGAAGTAACTCAAAAAAATTTTTAACAATTGAGATGCTGAGAAACAACAGCAGGCAGTACAGGCAGCTGACAGAGCTGCAAGAAGACAAGCCAAAATCTTGGTAACACCCTCCAGGCCCTGGGAATTGATTCCAAGCCTCCTCGTCAAAAGTTTAATAACCAGAAAGGCCTAAAGGGTCAGAAACCCAGATGCATTGACTTGGCAAAGAATCAGTATCTCCATTATCCTACAAGTTTACAGGCCTGGAAAAGAATTGCTCCTCACATCAAAAAACTTAGCAGCCAATATTTTAACACCATGTAAGTTAGCATGAAACACTCCTTTCCTGCCAGATCAAAAACTAGGAACTTAAATGGGTTGAAACTATCCATCCAACTGTTCCTAACCCATACACTCTGCTCAGTCTATTTCCCCCACAACATCAGGTATATACTGTGCTGGATTTAAAGGATGCCTTCTTCTCTATCCCTTTGTCCCCTATTAGTCAACCCATTTTTGCTTTTGAATGGACATATCCTGACTTGGAAGACACCTGACAACTAACTTAGACCCGTTTACCACAGGGTTTCAAGAACTCCCCAGCTACTTTTGGCAAAACCTTACAACAGGATCTGTCAGGGTACCATGCCCTACACCCTGAAAGTACACTACTCTAGTATGTAAATGACCTCTTCCTTGTGGCTGTAGACCTGGACACCTGTTTGCAAGGTACTAAAGCTCTGTTACAGCTCCTCCAAGACTTGGACTATTGTGTGTCAGCAAAGAAGACACAGCTTTGCTCAACCGAAGTTTCATACTTGTGATACCAGCTAAAAAAAGGTAAAGGAGACTTGACCTCAGCCCAGAAAAAAGTCATTCTTCAGATTCCCACGCCAACCACCAAGAAGCAGGTAAAGGAATTCCTGGGGGTGGCAAGATATTGCCAGCTGTGGATCCCAAGATTTACTAAAAATGCCAAGCCCCTGTATACAGCCATGGCAGGAAATCAGCCCTTAAATTACTACTGAGGAACAGGTGTTCCAGCAGTTAAAAATGGCTCTTACCCAAGCCCCAGCTTTAGCCTTCCCAGATGTTCAAAAGGGGTCCTTACCCAAACCTTAAAACTCTGGTGAAGATTGGTGGCTTACCTGTCAAAAAAAACTGGACCCATTGGCCTCTTGCTGGCCCTCTTGTCTTCAGGCCATTGCTGCCACAGCCATATTAGTTAAAAAAGCAGATAAACTGACTTTTGACCAAAACCTGGCTTTAACTGTTTCCCATGTTGTTAAAACTCTGCTCTGGGGAGCATCTGGCCATTGAATGTCAAACTATCAAAGCCTCCTGCTTGACCAACCTAGACTAACTTTCTCTCCTATTCAGTGTCTTAGTCAAGCCACCCTGCTGCCTGATGACAACCCAGAGACACAAATTCATGACTGTGAAAACATGTTGGACATCTCTCAGCTCAGCTGTTCTGATCTTCGGGACACTCCCTTAAGCCAGTTTGATGTTGACCTTTTCACGGATGATAGCAACCTGGTAATAAAGGGAGTCCACAAGCTGGTACAGCAGTAACCATGACTCATGATGTAATCTGGTCACAGGCATTGCCTCAAGGTACCTTGGCTCAAAAAGCTGAGTTAATTGCTTTAACTCAGGCCCTGTGGTGGGGAACAGGAAAGCGAGTAAACATCTTCACCCACTGCCATTATGCCTTTGCTACACTCCATATGCATGCCATAATCTATAAGAAACAAGGTCTTCTTACTGCTGCGGGTAAGACTGTCAAAAACAAGGAGATTTTAGCCCTTTTGGAGGCTATATTGCTTCCCCAAAAGGTAGCCATCATTCATTGCAGGGGATACCAGAAATCCGACATCCCAGAAGCACCTGGGAACTGCCTGGCAGACCAGGTGGCTCAAGAGACAGAAGAACTTCCAATTAAATCCCTGACTATCTTGTTAACTAAAACTTTTCCAGTCCCTTCTCTCCCACAGCAACCCAACTATACCCAAAGAAAAAGAGAAGCAGCAAAACTGTCAGGAGCTCACAAAAAGTCTGATGGCTGGTGGGTTAAAGAGTCTAGAATTATTCTGCCTGCAGCCCTCACACATACATTAGTGAAACAACGTCATTCTATTACCCATTTGGGAAGTACCAGAATGGTTGAACTGTTAAATTGTTTTTATATTATTAATTTAAAAAGCCTAACCACCTCAGTGGCCAAAATGTACCCTGCTTGTACCCACATTAACCCAAGAGGAGGGCTGAAGCCTCCAACAGGAATCAGGGCTCGAGGACTAAGCCCTGGAAAAAAATGGAAAATAGACTTTACTGAAATACATCCCCCTCAGGCAGGGTGCAATTATCTACTCGTATTTGTAAATACTTTTCCTGGATGTGTAGAGACCTTTGCCACAAGAAATGAAACCATACTTACAGTTGGAAGTGTTTATTAAATAAAATAATTCCTAGGTATGGTCTACCCATCTTTATTGACTCTAATCATTACTGGTCCTGCCTTCACCTCGTCCATAGTATAACTGGTTAGTAAAACACACAACATTAACTGTAAATTACATTGTGCTTACCGACCACAGAGCTCTGGATAGGTAGAACACATGAACCAAACTCTAAAATCTACTTTAACCAAATTAATAATAGAAACTGGCAAAAAAAATGAATAAGCCTCTTGTCTCTGACCCTCCTTCAGGTTAGATGTACCCCATATGAGGCTGGGTTTACTCCATATGAAATAATGTTTGAAAGACCCCCTCCTCTGTAGCCCAGTTGCAGGATTCTATTCTTAAAAAATTCACTAATCAATCTCCATTGAAGTATCTCCAGTCTCTGCAACAGGTCCAGGATATTGTCCATACCAACATCCGTGCTGTTTTGCCCACTCCATCTTCCACACCTTGTCATCTGTTCCAGCCTGGAGACCTAGTTTTCATCAAAAAGTTCCAGAAAGAGTGACTAACTCTTGCCTGGAAAGGACCTTTTATCATCATCATCACCACGCAAGGTCAATGGAGCACTCAAGGTCAATGGGGTACTGGCCTGTATTCATCACACATGAGTCAAAAAAGCCACAAAAAAATGAGCACTCATTCCATCAACTGTGCTGAGGCAGCCAGGGACCCTCAATATCCGCTCCCTTGTCCAACAAAGAAGAGCGGCCACTTTTCAGCCAACTGGATTGCAGCTAAGTACTCTAAAAACCCTCTCAAGATCATCTTTCAACATACATCGAAACCACGAGATGACAATAAACTGGTCACTAATTTTTAAATGCACTGTACTCCTTCTTTAGCTCTTGTTTTTGTTAGCTCATTTGCTCTGACCTTTAGCATAGGTCTTTTAACTGTAACTCCTGCAAATTAAAAATATGATGAAAGGACTCTGTTAATGCCAATGCTATTTTATCTTTCATGCATAGGATGTATTATTGCCTTATTAATTTCATCAAACAGCAAATCAATTCTGTAAAACTTATGCATGTAAAAACTTATAATTCCATATCCATGACCAAGAGTCAATAAATTGACTCATGTACAACCAAAAGGGGGGGAATGAAATAACTAATGAAATACATAAAATAATTGCAATAGCTTGCTTGGCATAAGTAACTCCCTTTTGGTTAAAATCCTCCATCTTAGCTGCCTGCCTGACCTAAGAATAACCTCCCAATGTATATGTGTAATTGTTGTAACATTTCCATGACCACAGACCCACACTTTTGTTCCTCTGAGCTGATCATGCTGACCTTTCTTGCTGACCATTTGTTAAACTCCCTAGCTACATGTTCCATGTAATTGAATGCTCATCACCTGAAATCAGATGTTGCACCAAGAAATTGTTACAAAATTATTTCATGCAAAAATCCCCTTGCCACATCCCTATAGTTTGTTCCTTTTTCATTCACTCCCTCTGCTCACCCCCCACTATGTAGCCAACTTGCAGATATTGCCTATATAAGATTCTTGCTAATTCCATTCAGTGGCAAGAATTTCTTGGAGAGAGTCTTCTCTTGACCGGATGCTAAAAACGGACTCTCAGTTTGAACCTAGAGTGCTGGCATGACTCCTTCTCGCACTTCGGTCATAACAAGGATTCCTAGCTGGTGTTGGAGAATTGGTCTGTGTAGGAAAAATTCCACACATCTGGTCACAGAAGTTTTCTGTGTTGAGTGCTGAAAGTACAGAAGGATAAAATAGTTGGTTTTTCCCAATCATAACAACATTGTCTTTCAGCTTATTTATCATTTCTTCTCATGCATAAAAGTGTTTTTATTTTGAGGCAATTGGTGTATCTATTTTTTCTTTTATTGAATGTGCTTTTGGTACCAGATCTAAGAAATCATTGCTATATCCAAGGTTGTAAATATTTATCTGTATGTGTTCTTCTAGAGTTTTTAGTTTTACCTTATACATTTAGGCCTTTGATCCATTTGAGCTTTTATTTTCTATGCATTGTGAGGTAAGGATACAGTTCCATCTTCCTTCATGTACATAGCCAGTTGCCTAATGTCAATTGTTGAATACATCATTCTTTTCAGCTCTTATAAAAAATCAGTGGACCACAGATATATGGTTTTACTTTTAGACTCACAATTCAATTCCATTGGTTTTTCTGTTTGTCCTTGTGCTAGTTTCATGTGGTTTTGATTATTGTTGCTTTGTAGTAAGATTTGAAATTGGTAAGTGTGAACTTCCAAATTTGTTTTGATTTTTCAGAATTGGTTTCACCATTCAGGGTTCCTTGAAATTCCATGAAAATATTAGGGTCAGCATTCCCATTTCTGCCCCAAATCTTTGGGATTTTCACAGGAATCACATTGCCTCTCTAGATTACTTTTTGTAGTATTGCCATCTCAAAAAATATTGTCTTCAAATCCATTAAAGTGGTATGTCTTTATGGCTCGCTGCACCCTTCGCCTCCTAGGCTCAGATAATTTTTTTGCTTCAGCCTTCTTAGTAGGACTGCAAGTGTGTGCCACCACACTCAGCTAATTTTTTGTACAGATGAGATATTGCTATATTGCCTAGGTTGATCTCAAATTCTTGGGCTCAAGCGGTCCTCCGCCTCAGCCTTCCAAAGTGCTGGGATTACAGGTATGAGTGGAGGTAAGGGCCCTTCTGAAAATGCAGGAATAAGAAAAGGAAAAATAAGTTACTTTGTGCTTCTTTGTGCTACTCTTTTGGGGGGCTTTTTACTTTGGTGGGTTACATGTTCAAACTTTTGGTGAAACCCAAATCTTGTAAGTCAATCAACAAATAGGACATGCAAATGAAATAACTGTGTAAAACCAATCAGTGTGTAGGAAGTAATGCCAACTGTCACCTCCAGTTACAAAATATCCAATCAAATGAATAATGCCAAACTACTGCCTTGTATGGGAGACAAAGGATCTAAAATATATATAAGGCAATGCCTCACTTCATTCCCGGCTCAGTCTTTGGATGTGAACCCTCTGAACTGGTGCCGATACGAATAAATGCTGTTTCCTGGCAAAGTAGTCTTGATGTCCCATTTCTCTCTGTAAAGATTCCTGCTACAGAGTCACCATGCCTGGCCTCTTTATAGTTATTTTAAATTCTATTTTTGTTATTATCCTTTCTTAACTGTGATTTGTTCTTTGATAAGCATATCTTAATTCACTTTTAAAAATTGTTTTTAAATTACATTTTTGTTACTGCCTGTCTCTCATTCATCTTCCTTTTTTAAAAATTATCCTACTCATTTTATTTCCCATATGTTTGACCTCTACTTTGTATTTTCCATTTATTATTCTCCCTGTGATAACTTCTACGTATTAACTTCAGCCTATTCTCTTAATTAATAAAGTTTCTTCTCTTTGTCTTTTTAAAAATTTCTTTCCTTTACATTTTAAATATTCATTTTTACATTAAAATTTTTCCTAGTTATGTCAGTAATATATATTTACTTTATTCATACTTTTAACTCTCCTGTTAATTTTATTAAACACTATACACAAAACTTTTCCATGCCTTATATAAAGTATTTAAATTACTTGAGGTCTAATTAGACA
Organism: Carlito syrichta; assembly: GCF_000164805.1. Lineage (NCBI taxonomy): Eukaryota > Metazoa > Chordata > Mammalia > Primates > Tarsiidae > Carlito > Carlito syrichta. The sequence continues at coordinate 13,006 of NW_007234985.1, forward strand.
CTTGTGTTTTGTTGTCATTTTTTTGTTGCTATTTATCCTTGATATTGTTGAATTTTAGTTGTATATTTCAGAACTATTAGATTGTATATTATTGTATATGGCTAACCTCAGTTGATAGAAAAATTGAAGATTTGGGGTTAAGCCAAGTTTCCCTCCCAGAGGGAAATTGCCATGTCACACACACACACACACACACACACACACACACACACACACACACACACACATTTTATAATCACTTGGAAAAAAACCACAGTTGGAAAAAGCATATACACATCCATGCATGGCAGCTTCTGAAGGGAGTTGCAAGCAAGGACTCATGCTCCCTAGACATCAGGGCTCTTGTGTAGTCCTTTATTCCCAACTCAGACACCCACATTCCAAGACTTCTGTGAGGACTGTGGTTGTGTCCTTCCTTGGGTTCCTCTGCTGAGATTCACTTATCTAGGGAAGGAAAGGAACTTTGAGAACTCTTTTTCTACACTCTTAATACTAGGTATTTTTACTCCTACATTTGCTTCTACTCTCTTCAGCCTTCTTATCTATAAAATAGCAGGAGTCTTTTGGGGCAGGGGGACTCCCTCACCAATATTTTAGTGCCCCACTTCTGTGCAGATCCCTCTGACTCTTGCCTGGTGCTGTTCCACATGAAAATATAGCTCTGAAGGAGCCTGCAGTGTATCCAGTGGAGCCTGTTACTTGTGCTACAACAGTAAGTGTAAAGTCTTGGCTGTGAATTTCATTTGAGCCTCTGTCTTCATTGGTCACTCTCACACCTCACAGTTCAGCTGTCTTTGACTTGAATCAGCTCTTGACATTTCTTGGATAATATTCAGAATTTTTTGAAGTCTGAATTTTTTTGGTCATTTTCAGTAGACTATAACAGTAGTCAAATTTTTATCATTTATTTAAAAGATGAAATACTTCCTGTTGTGCATGATGTGAGAATTTCACATAACCATGCCATTTAACTGAACATAAAATTCCTGAGACTTCTTTAAATTATTGATGATGAGGCTCCAATTGCTAAGAAGTCAGGAAAATTAATGAATGTGGATGCTAGAATTTCTCAATAGCAGCTATTTTTATTTTTGTTATATGCAATAGAAAGATTTTCATACAAAAAAGTTTAACATTTTCCAGGTAATAGACTTTTCTTATTAGTCACCTTTTACTGTTCATTTATAATACCATCAAGTTGG
>NW_007234986.1:0-8286 GCF_000164805.1 Carlito syrichta
GAGTCCTCTTGGCTGCTGCTTCTTTCTAGGTACTTCCTTAACATCAAATAAAGGGAGTGCCTTCTCGGTGAACATCTCAGTTCACCAATGGAAAGGCCAAGATATATTATATGTATATGGGAGGCCAAAAATACATATACACATTTTAAGCATGATGTTCTCTCAAAATATGGCATTAATCAAATGAATGCTGGCATCGCTATGTGACCGACAGGATGGTCAAAAAAAATGTTGGAAGCACAATTGAATGAGCATCCTACTACACATTGCTGCCTAAATTTAATTCAACTTCAAAAAGTAATACATAGATAGTATCTCTTGAAATATGTATACCTTTTTTTGGCATCCTTGTGTATTTTTCTTGCAAGAGGTAGAGATGTTTTATAAATACATCTGACTTTTCACCTTAAGGGAAAATAAAACTGTTGAAAATTACTTCAAGTGTAAATTGTGTCTAATTATGAGTAAATTATTACCAAACTAAAAAATAGTGACACAGCCAACTTACACATTTTAGAAGAATACTCTGACCAGGCTCAGTGGCTCAGCCTGTAATCCCAGTGCTTTGACAGACCTAGGTGAGTGGATTGCCTGAGCCCGCGGGTTCGAGACTCACCTCGGCAACTTGGTGAGACCTCATCTCTACAATAAATCCAAAAAAATTAGCCGGGCATGGTAGCGCTCACCTGTAGTTCCGGCTACTTGGAAGGCTGAGGTGGAAGGATCTCTGGAGCCCAGCAGGTCAACGCCGGGGTGGCCGTGAGTGTGCTACTGCACTCCAGTCTAGGTGACAGAGTGAGACTCCAACTAAAATAATAATAATAAAGAATACTCTGCGGTACAAGTGCTTGTGATCAGAAACGGGACATTTAATGACCATGTGTGGTGACTGTCAATGAGGAGATGACTGTGCCTGCTGAAGAAGTCACAGTCAGCCCAACAGAGGGACTTCCTGCAGCAGCCATGTATGTCTCACCGCTCTGTCCACAACACACAAGGGAGGTGACCAGTGCACACGGGAAACTTCTGTGGGTTGTGTGGGCTTCTAACTAAGCAGAAAATGACAGGAACATTGGCACTTGCGACAGGAGATGAGTCTGGCTGCTCTGATGACCTGAGCATTTGCATCTAAGGTGGAGATATAGCCTCATGGCTACATTAACACCAAACAGGTAGATTTAATCATTTCACAATGTATATATACTTCAAAACATCATGTTGTACATGATAAACATATGCAATTTTATATGTAGATTTATAAATAAATATAAATCATAATGTGAGTCTCTTATAGACCAAAGCTATATAGCTGGATATTGCTTTCTAAATTTTAACCAGCCTTTGCATTCCTTTTGAATGGCGAGTTCCAGTAATTTACATTTAAAGTAATTGTATTAAAAAATGTACCATGACCATTTTATTGTTTTCTTTTTTCTTTTTTTTTTTTTGAGTTGGAGTCTCACTCTGTCGCCCAGACTGGAGTGCAGTGGCCGCTCCCGGTCACTGCAGCCTCGACCCGCTGGGCTCCAGCGATCCTTCTGCCTCAGCCTTCCAAGTAGCCGGAATTACAGGCATGTGCACCATGTCTGGCTGATTTTTTGATTTATTGTAGAGATGAGGTCTCGCTGCCCAGGTGGGTCTCGAACCCCGCGGGCTCAGGCAATCCATTACCTCAGCCTCCCAAAGGCGGGGGATTACAGGCTGAGCCACCGAGCCCGGCTGTTTTCTTTTTTGTACTTCTATTGTTTCTTTTTTCTACCTTGCTTTGTTACTTGTGTTTCATTGATTTTATGTCTCCCTTTTTTATTCTCTCCTTTTTTATTGTTTGTGTGTTGTATAGATTTTTTCTTTTTTGTTGCCACGAGGCTTATGTAAAACATAATTATAAAAGCTTATTAAGCTGATATCATTTTATTTATTTATTTATTTATTCATTTATTTATTTATTTTTGAGTCAGAGTCTCACTGTTGCCCAGGCTGGAGTGCAGTGGCACACTCATGATCACCGCAGCCTCGACCTGCTGGGCTCAGGTGATCTTATGCTTCAGGCTTCCGAGTAGCTGCAACCACAGGAGTGTGCCACCATGCCCAGCTAATTTTTGTGATTTATTGTAGAGATGAGGTTTTGCCAAGTTGCCCAGGCTGGTCTCGAACCCATGGACTTGCAATCCTCTTACCTCTGCCTCCCAAAGTGCTGGGATTACAGGCGTGAGCCACCATGCCAGGCTGATATCACTTAACTTTAATCACATAAAAATTTTGCTTCTTTCATCAATACTTTACCATCCTAAACAACAAACAGAGAGAGGCTCTCTAAAAGAAAAGATGTTTATTTGAGAATGGAGCATCTTTCTTTGAGAATGGAAGCCATAGTAAGCAATGTGCATATTCAGGGAGATAAAGGAAGACAAAGGCTTTTAAAGGAACAAAGGAGTTGCACTACATATTGCTTTGAAATAATCATTCATGTGTTAAAAGTCAAATCCAGCAAACTAAATTTAACAGAGTTTAATTGAGTAAAGAATAATTTGCAAACCATGCAGTCTATTGGTTCAGAGAGATTCCAGCGCCACCATGTGGTGGAAAAAGATTTATGGCCAGAAAAAGGAAAATGAGGTACAGAAAATAGAAAGGAGGTACAGAAACAGCCAGATTGGTTACAAATCGGCCTTTGCCTTATTTGAACCCAGTTTGAATAGTCGGTCACTTTTGCTTGGCCAAAACTGTGACTGGCACAAGAGTAGGTTAGTCTGTTTAAATGTCCAATTAGCTTATACTTCACTATCTCCAGAGAAATCTTCGGGCTAAACTTTATTTAACACTTGGCTACAAAGATCCATAAAAAGGGTGACACCTGTCCTAGATTGAACCAAAAGTTGCTGGGCAGATGTCCTAGCAGAAGTATTTTGCATAAGTGTGTGATGGCCTTTGAGCAAGAGTACAGATTTTTGAGAATCTTTTTTTGCTATAAAGCATACAAATTTGAGATTTCTTTCTTCATGGCTTTCTCTAGCTCTATTTATCAGGGTTTTGTTAGTATCAGCGACTTTATTTTTATTCTGAGAACTTTCTTTTTTTTTAGTAAGCAGGATTTATTGAGAGGACAGAAAAGCTCCCACAGTGGGAGGGGACTCAAAGGGATTGCCCTATTCTGAGAACTTTCACACATTAGGTCTGTAGATCACTTTGGCTTGTATGGACATTTTAACAATATTAATTTTTTAAATCTATGAACCTGAGATAGTTTTGCAATTATTTGCATTGTTTTCAATCTTTTCCATCATTGTTCTATGGCTTTCAATGCACAGATTTTCACTTTCTTCGTTAACTTTATTCCTTAGTGGTTTCAAAAATGCTATTGTAAATGAGATTGATATATCGACTTATTGTTCAGAGAATTCATTGTTAGCGTACAAGAATGTTATTGATTTTTGCATGTTAATTTGGTATCCTGCAGTGTGACTGAATTTATTTATTACCTCTAACAGCTTTTGCACAGTCTTTAGAGTTTTCTATGTATAAAGTGATGGTATCTGTAAACAGAGACAGTTTAACTTTTTTTCTTTCAGATTTAGATGGCTTTGATTTCTTTTTCTTATCTAATTGCTCTGACTACAGCTTTTAGTACTATGGTGTTGAGAAGTAGTGAGAGTGAGAATTCTTTTGTTTTTGATCTTAGGGTAAAAGCTTTCATTTTTTTTTTTTCATCACGGGGGCCTTGCATCTGGGTTAATACTGACTTCCTCTCACTTTGTTTCTTTGTCACCAACATGTTGGGCCAGTAACCTGGTCTTCATGTATAGACTCAAATATCCTAGAGTGTCCCTTTCTTGTCATTTCCAAGTACTTCTGAATTCAGAACATGTTTTCCACCAGTTTAAGGGCAAAACCTGAATGCTTATTGGCAATAAAGCTTTATAGTTAAAGGTTTGCAGGAGGAATCTGTTATTCATGGTCAGAGGAAACCGATCCACTGCACAGGAACTGAGAGCTTTGCTTCTAAGTTCATATGTCAGTAAATCCTGGGATTGTGGCTGAGATTGTATGAGTATGTAGTGGTGGAGGCCACAGTACACCTCCATCCCTACTTAATGTGTAATCCTGAGGGTGTGAACTTATTAACTTCAGTCTGAAAAATATGTAGATTGGAGACTGAAGTTGCAATTAATATGTAAACTCTGTGATAGAATTCCAGGGGTAGATACTCTCGTTGCTGTTATTAGTGTATCGACCAACCCTGGGATCCATAAGCAACCTGTGAAAACCCTCGTCTCTGATTGCCCAGGAGAAACCTGCTATGGCCCTGCTCCACAGAACAGTTATAAGACTGGTCAGGTCTCCCGTCCTTGGCCCAGTCCTCACCTATATGTTGACTGACTTAGGTATCATCAACTCTGAAAGGCCCTATCTTCCACATCATTCCACAACCATAACCTTGAATGCGGCATAGTTCAACTTGCCCATTCAGTAATAATAACCAAAGGAATTAAATTTTAAAAAATTCTACCTACCTGAATGTAAGTGATAGGAGAATTCCCAGAAGCCAGATGAGTCAGATTAACAGGAAAAATTTGAGACTTCTTCTTTTGTGAAGTGTCTGTTCATATCTTTTGCCCATTTTATAATGGAGTTGTTTGTTTTCTTCGTTAGAATCTGGGCAGGCGAGCCAAGATATTGTGCATCAGTGGAGAAGAACAGATGAGTCTAGCATCCTCAGCCACATGAACCTGTTACTTACAAGGTGGTCTCTGGGTCATTGGTTTTAAATAGATGTAGAAGGGTTTTCCCTGACATTCTGGGGGCTGAAGAATTTGAAAAAAGAATGATCTGAGATGTTATCTATAGAGAAGAACCCCATAGCTGTGCATATGTTCATATGCAATTCTTTACTCCTCTCACCCCACTTCCTCCTGGGGTTGCCTACCCCTCCAGGGTTCCTCCTCTGTCTTCCTGAGGTTTCCTCATTGCTGCCTGCAACTCTCCTGTAACATTTCTGCTCTGTCTTCACAATGGGGATCTACACACCACGGTACTTCCAATACCCTGTCTCCGGTGGCTGGAAACTGTCTCTTCTCACCCAACCTCATCCACCCTTGAGGAATACCTCACTACCAGTCTTTTTATAAAGGGCTTCTGCCAAAATTACACTTGCAAGCATGGACTCTGCCCACCTTCTCTCTCTGGTTTTGCTCCCTCTACGTCATCTCCAAAACCTAGTGAATCACCTGGAGCTCCATGTCCCCTGTCCCTCCGACCCTGTCCCTAGCTCCCTGCACATTCTCAGCACATCCCCCGCATGGAAAGCCTTGGCTTTGAGCATCACCAAGGTCAACCCCTCACCTGGCCTGCCTTCCATTTCCAGGACTTCAAGAAGGACTCTTACAGGAAGGTTCCCCCGCACCCCTCATGCCGCCAGAGCATTTTAACTACAACATAACAACATATGCCCACACTTCAGAGGACAATGGATGTCACGTTGCATTTGAAATTGCTCCTCCACTGGAGCAGGACATGGGAGCAATTGCTGCTCCTTTATTTCCTTTTTCCTTTCTTTGAATAGCCACTGAATAAATAAATACCCTTTGTCAAGGCCCTTCCTTCCCATCCTGCCTCTACTCGCAGGGCATGCAGGTCTGGGGGCTGTTTGAGAGGTTGCTCCCTTGCAGCAATGGAGAGTCTCTGGTTTCTCTTCCAGGACAGATGTTGTTTCAGTTCCTCAATTATGGGAGACTCAGGGGCATCCCTGCTGCTGCTTAGGGGGCAACCAAGGACCCCTTGGCAGGAGCTGGAATGGGACTGATATAGGTCAGGTCCCACTTGAGGGGCCAAGTGGCTTCTCGGCTTCATGCAGGAAGGAATGCAAGAGGAGCTATCAAGGTAAAGTAAAAGCAAGTCTATTGAAAGAACAGAGGGATAGAAAGGCGGCTACTCCAAGGGCAGAGCAGCCCCTGTGCGTCGCTGGGGTTTCAGCTGGAAAATGAAAGTAATTGTGCTGAGATGACAGAGAGCCAGCTACTCCACAGGCAGAGTGGACTGGGCTGGCCTGTAGGAAGAACCACAGCCCATGAATCACTGGAGTTTTATTATTATAGCTACCTATTAATGTTCTGCTAAGCATGGGTTTCCTGGGAAAGGAATGGGGAGTTCCCAGAATCGAGATGTTCCCCTCCATTTTAAACCCTACAAGGTAACTTCCCAGAGTGCCATGGTAATTGTAAGCTGTCATAGTGCTGGTGGGAGTGCCTTTTAGCATGTCACTGTATCATAATTAGCATATAATGGGCAAAAGGGGAAAGCAGAGATCGCTTTCAGGGTCATTGTGGTCTTAGCTGGTCTCAATGGTTTCTACCACTTCCCATCTTTTTGGTGAAGTCCAGGCTGTGTGAGACTTTGGGAGACTAGTCCTGCTGAGTCCCTACTTCAGGATGACTTGGGATTGTGGGTTACTCCTGGTTCTTTTCATCTCAACTTTAGGTACACATTACACACTTATTTCTCCAAGATTGTACAGACAGGGGAAGAGGAAGTTCTGTCTTACCCTCGTGCCCTGGAAAGGGCTGCTGTCAGAATGGGCCCCAGAAAGGGTGACATTACCTTTCCATGTGTCCATTACCCCACAGTCTTCTCCCTCCTGGGGTGGACGCACATCCCCTTTTCCAAGTGGCCCACCCCTGTGCCGCTCACAAGTGCCTTCAGTTTTTCACTCTTCTGACCTCACTGGAGTGCAGGCAGGGCTGAGGGGACCTGGTAGGGAGCGGTCTAGACTTGCTGTGAGCCAAAAATTTGGATGCACTCACTGTACCTGTGTCTGCTCCACTAAAGCTGCAGAGGTGATCCCTCCCTCTCCTGAAAAGCCTCTGCTTATGACATTCAAGGGAAGGGGAGTGGTCTCACAAAGAAACACAAGTCATGGGAAGGGAAGGGGCCTGGAGACCCTTACATGGGACCTGCACCTTCACACACACAGAGTGGACCTAAAAGACTGTGTTTTCCCACGAGTTCCCTGACGATGCTGGCTAGACACTTCAGCCCTAGTGTCCTGGGTGAGGGATTGGGGTCTCTGAGGAGGGAAACACACACATGGGTCCTCTCTGTGTCTGGTCCCCATCCAGGGTTGGTGTCCAGACACTGAGGAGACCATAGCCCAGGTGCTGGTATATCCTGTGAGTGACTTGCAGTGACTGTCCTGGTTCTCAGATGTCCTGTCCTGGCTGAAGCTGAAGAACCCACCATTGCTAGGTGCGGGGGGGGATGAGGCTTATCTTTCATGGACCCTCACCTGCTCTGGCTCTGGATGCTGCAGGGGAGAAAAGGTAGTAAGTCTTTTGTTGGGAGCCAGCCTTGGAGGCCCGCCTGATTGACAAAGTCCAGGTGCGCTGAGGACCCCCGGCCGCAAAGCGAGTCTAGGCAGCTGAGGCCCTTCTATCTTCCATCTTTGCTGTTGGTATGGCTGAAGAAATTCTGTGCAGTCGTGGAAGAAGAAAAGGGCATGTTTATGCGAAGTACTCACAGCTAACCTGAGAATGTCATGGTTTATCTTTCCATTTTTCCACTATGCCGCTTGGCCTTTTCTAACATATGCAAGGGTTAAACTCTGAAGCACATCAAGAATGCTTTCTTTTTTTTCTTTTTTTTTTTTTTTCTTTCTTTGATATATAACTTTTTAAAAAATTAGTTTTATTTTAAAGATGTGAGGTACAATTCAGGATTAGGTATACAAGTGGTTATCATACAGATAAAGGTTGAACCTCCTGTTGGTCCCCACTTTGCCTGGTTTGAGATCAGGTATCCTTAATAATGTAATGTGCCCCCTCCCTGGTAGTTTCCGACTACTGGCAATCCCTTTCTTATAGTATTATGGTAAATGTTCAGGATTCGCTTATGAGTGAGCACATGTGGTAATCAGATCTTTGTTTCTGTGATAAATCACTGAGTATTATAGACAGTAAATCCACCCAAGTTGCTGCGAAGTCCATAACTTTGTTCTTCTTTATGGCTGCATAATATTCCATTGTGTTTATGTACCCCTTTTCTTTTATACTGTCCAGTTTCGATGGGCAGGCAACATGGTTGGTTTCATGTTTTTGCTATGGTAAATAGTGCTGCAATAAACATGCATGTGCATGTATATTTTTTTGTAGAGTGATTTAAGTTCTTCTGGGTATATTCCCAGAAGGGGGATTTCTGGGTCATATGGAAGGTCAATTTCTAGTTCCTTTAAGAATTGCCACACTGTTTTCCATAGAGGCTGAACTAGTTTGCATTCCCACCAGCAGTGTAGAAGCG
>NW_007234987.1:0-8663 GCF_000164805.1 Carlito syrichta
CGAATCTGGGTTACACGAGTCCTCAATCCCAAAAATCTACAGAGCATCTTGGAAAGTTCTAAAAAGAATCACAGTTTCGAAGCAGGATGCATCTAATGAGAGTCCTAATATACAGGAAAATACACAGCCCATTGCCAAGGGTGAAAAAGAATCGGGGTTATAGCAGTCCTCAGTCCTTAAAAACAACAGGCCATCTGCTGTGGACTAAACAAGAATCAGTGTTTAGAAGCTGGAACATACGTAATAGCAGACCTCGTATGCAGAATCTACATGATCTCTAGATAAGGAGAACAAAGAAACCTCTTTTACACGGTCCTCCATCACAATATCTACATGACATGTTGCTAATGGCAAAACAAGAATCAAGTTTTCCAAACAGGATTCTGGGGAAAGGAGTCCTTATATATAGGACATTACAAGGCGCCTCAGTAGAGAACAATAAGTATCTGTGATACACTAGTCCACAAACCGTAAAATTCTCAGGTGTTTTGCTTCGGTATAAACAAGAACCAAGACTTCGAATACGTCTCATTTTTCAGAGATATTTGGCTTGTGGGTATTATGAATCAGTCATTTCAGGACTCCATCAATATTCTGGTCCTCTTGAGAGTTGTTATCGTGTATCTGGTAGTACAAATCCCTTAAGTTCCTTGGGACAATTAAGGCCAGATTCCCGCAAAAAAAGTATCATAGTGCTGTATTTGGATGCAACTTTGGTCTTAAGATGAACTTGGTAATCCTTAAATTTCCATTTGCACTTTATTCGTAGAGAGACCGAGGGTTTTGCAGTTTCCAAATATTTAGTACGAACTATTAAATTGTAACCAGGATCCATGGACTCCACGTCCCTAGGAAACATCTGGGCTTCTTCATTTTTGTGCACAGAGTTTTGGAATCCACATGTACAGGGAAATTCAGGGAATCTTGCTGAGAATGAATAGGGAATCCGGTTCTTGGAGTTCTCAATCGCTTAAATCTTCAAAGTCTCTTGATAAGGTTTAATCAGCAATCTGGTCTTGTATGTCGCCACATTTTTAGTGTGTCTTTTGAAAAGGGACCAGGAATTTTGGGTTCCAATTCCCCAAGAATTTTATGGGAGTCTTTCACTTGATATCCAAGCAACTGGAATTCTAGGTCAGCAGGAAAAATCTTGGCGTCTTGCTGAGAATGAAGCAGGAATTTCAGTAATGGGTGTCTTCATATACAGAACACTACACGACCTGTTGCTACGGAAGAATAAGGAATCTTGTATACACGAGACCTCCATCTCAAAAACCTACAGACCGCCTTGCTAAGAGATAACCACCATTCATGTTTTGGGAGTAGGAATCTGCATAGAGGGATTCCTCATACACAGGAAACTGCACTGTCTATTGCTAAAGGAGAATAAGCAATCTGGTTTACACGTGTCCTCCATCCCAATAAAACTTCACGGTTTCTTGCTAAGGGCTAAACACGAATTTGGGTTTTTGAAGCATAAGCTTGGGAAATGAAATCCTCATATACAGGCAAATGCACTGACTTTTCCTAAGAAAGAATACGTAATGTGGGTGACATGTTTTCTCAGCCTCCAAAAAAGTATACGGCGTCTTCCTAAGATCTAAACAAGAATCAAGCTTTCGACGCACGTATCTGTGAACAGGAGTTCTCATATACAGGTCACTGCGTGGCTGTTGCTAAAAGTAAAGAATCTGTGTTATACGAGTTCTCAGTCCTGAAAATCTACAGAGCATTTTGCTGATGGCTAAAGAAGAATCAGGGATTCGAGGCATGAATGTGGGTAATAGCAATCCTCATATACAGGAAACTATATGGCCTCTCACTAGTGAAAGAGACGAAATCTTTTTTCCATTGTTTTTCTATCAAAAAATATACATGACTTCTTACTAAGGGCTAAACAAGAATCAGGGTTTCGAAACAGGAATCAAGGGAAAGAGAGTCCTCACATACAGGACACTACATGGCCTCCAACTAGTACGAATAAAGAATCATTGCTGTACGCGCCCTCAATCCAAAAAATTACCAGGTTGTCTGCTATGGGACAAACAAGAAACAGATCTTCTAGCTTCCCAAATGTTTCAAAGCAATTTAGCATTCCAATATTATGAATCGATCATTTCAGGACTCCAGCCAACATTCTGGTACTCTTAAAAATTGTAAATAGTATTGGACACTCCAATTCCGTTAGGTTCTTTAGAACAACTAAGGCCAAATTCCAGGACAAAAATAATCTTCTTGCAGTATTTGGATGTAACTCTGGTCTTAGGGTGAAACCTGTTATCCTTCCCTTTCCTTGTCTCTTTTTATTTTGAAACGGGACAAGGGTTTTGCACTTGCCAAATGTTTACTACATATTTTAATGGTAACCAGAAATCATGAAATCCAGGAACCTAGGAAACTTCTGGGTATCTGTCTTCGTATATACTTAATTTGGAATTCAAATGTACAGGAAAAATTATTGCATCTTACTGTGAATAAAAAGGAAATCCGGTTCTAGGAGTTCTCATTTCCCAGAATCTACAGGGCCTCTTGATAAGATTTAATCAGCAATCTGGTATCTGGGTCCCTACATTTTCAGAGCTACTTGCTCTGTGGGTACGCTAAATCTGTTCTTACAGATCCTCAAGATCTTTCTGGTCTTCTTGTTAGTTGTAATCAAGGATTTGGCCCTAGAAATCCTTTTGTTTCCTGGGACCATCTATGAACATAGTCATATTCCCCAGAATCAAAAGATATATTTGTAAAAATTTCCTCGATTCAGGTGACCTCAAAGTACAGAAAATTCTTGTGGGTGGGAAGGTAGGAATTGGGGTTATCGGTTTGGAATATTCCACATTTTGGGGAGGTCTTGTGAAGGGGAACCAGGAATGTTGGATTCCAGTTCCCAAAGCACATTATGGACGTCTTTCTCTTGATATCCAAAAAACTGCAATTCTAGGTCTACAGGAACTGTCTTGGCATACTGCAGAGTGAAGCAGAAATCTGGGTAGTCCAGGTCGTTATATACAGGAAACTACACGTCATATTGTATGGAAATATAAGGAATCTTCCTTATATGAGTCCTCAGTCCCAAAACTACAGGCCTTTTCAATAAGTGGTAACCACGAATCAGATTTTTGATGTAGGAATCTAGGTAATGTGTGTCCTCACATACACTAAACTTCACTACCTATTGCTATGTAAGAATAAGGAATTTGCATTACTCAGGTCGTCAATCACTAAAAAGCTTAAGGTCACCTTGGTATGGGCTAAACACGAATCATGGTGTTTTCGAGCATGAATCTGGAAAATGGAGTCCTTATTTAGAGTCAACTACATGACCTTTGGTAAGAAAGAATATGGAATCTGGGTTACACGAGTCCTCAATCCCAAAAATCTACAGAGCATATTGGAAAGTTCTAAAAAGGATCAGAATTTCGAAGCAGGATATATCTTATGAGAGTCCTAATATACAGGAAAATACATAGCCCCTTGCCAAGGAAGAAAAAGAATTGGGGTTATAGCAGTCCTCAATTTTTAAAATCAACAGGCCATCTGCTGTGGCCTGAACAAGAATCAATTTTAAGAAGCTGTAACATAGGTAATAGCAGTCCTCATATGCAGAAACTAGATGATCTCTAGCTAAGGCGAACTAAGAAACTTCTTTTACATGGTTCCTCCATCACAATATCTACATGACATCTTGCTAATGGCAAAACAAGAATCAGGGTTTTCCTAAGAAAGAATAAGGAAAGGATTCTGGGGAAAGGAAGTCCTCATATACAGGTATTACATAGCCTCTCAGTAAAGAAGAATAAGGAATCTGTGATACACTAGTCCACAATCCTAAAAATTCTCAGGGTGTCTTGCTGCGGTATATACAAGAATCAATTCTTCAAATCGTCTCATGTTTCAAAGATATTTGTCTTGTGCGTATTATGAATCAGTCATTTCAGGACTCCAGCAACATTCTGGTTCTCTTGAGAGTTGTAATCGGGTATCTGGTAGTACAAATCCCTTAAGTTCCTCGGGACAATTATGGTCAGATTCCCGGAAAAAAAGTATCATATTGCCGTATTTGGTGATAACTTTGGTTAAGATGAACTTGGTAATCCTTAAATTTCCGTTTGTACTTTATTTGTAGAGGGGCTGAGGGTTTTGCTTTTGCAAAATATTTAGTACGAATTATTAAAATGTAACCAGGATCAATGGAATCCACGTCCCTGGGAAACATCTGGATATCTGCAATTTTGTATACATGTTTTGGAATCAACATGGACTGGGAAATTCAGGACATCTTGCTGAGAATGGAAAGGGAATTCGGTTCTTGGAGTTCTCAATCGCCTAAATCTACAAAGTCTCTTAATAAGGTTTAATTAGCAATCTGGGCTTATATGTCGCCACATTTTTAGTGTGTCTTTTGAAAAGGGACCAGGAATCATGGGTTCCAATTCCTCAAGAACTTTATTGGAGTCCTTCTCTTGATTTCTAAGCAAGTGGAATTCTAGGTCACCAGGAAATATCTTGGTGTCTTGCTGAGAATGAAGCAGGAATTTCAGTAATGGGTGTCCTCATATACAGAACACTACACGACCTGTTGCTACAGAAGAAGAGGAATCTTGTTTACATGAGGCCTCCATCCCAAAAACCTACATACCGTCTTGCTAAGAGATAACCACCATTCAGTTTTTGGGAGTAGGAATCTCGATAATGGGAGTCCTCACATACAGGAAACTGCCCTGTTTAATGCTAAAGGAGAATAAGGAATCTGGTCTACACGTGTCCCCCATTCCAATAAAACTTCAAGGTTTCTTGCTAAGGGCTAAACACGAATTTGGGTTTTTGAAGCATAAGCTAGGGAAATGAAATACTCATATACAGGCAAATGCACTGACTTTTCCTCAGAAAGAATCAGGAATGTGGGTGGCATGTTTTCACAATCTCCAAAAATGTATACGGTGTATTCCTAAGATCTAAACAAGAATCAAGGTTTTGACGCATCTAGCAGTGAACAGGAGTACTCATATACAGGTAACTGCACGACTGTTGCTAAAAATAAGGAATATGGGTTATACGAGTCCTCAGTCCTGAAAATCTACAGGGCATCTTGCTGACGGCTAAAGAAGAATCAGGGATTCGAGGCATGAATGTGGGTAATCGCAATCCTCATATACAGGAAACTACATGGCCTCTTGCTAATAAAAGAGAAGAAATCTGTTTTCCACGGTTCCTCTCTCAAAAAATCTACATGACTTCTTACTAAGGGCTAAACATGAATCAGGGTTTCAAAAAAATCTGGGAAATGAATTCCTTATTTACAGGTAACTACATGACTTTTGCTAAGACAAAAAAGGAATCTGATTTACACGAGTCCTCAGTCCCAAACCTCTGCAGAGCATCTTGGAATGTGCTAAATAGGAATCAGAGTTTCGAAGCAGGATGTATCTAATGAGAGTACTATAATACAGGAAAATACACAGCCCCTTGTCAAGGACTCAAAAGTATTGGGGTTATAACAGTCCACAGTCCTAAGAATGAACAGGCCATTTGCTGTTGCCTAAACAATAATCACAGTTCAGAAGCAGGAACATAGTTAATAGAAGTACTCATATACAGAATCTTCACAATCACTAACTAAGGTGAAAAAATAAACCGGTTTTACACGGTTACTCCATCCCAACATCTACTTGACCTCTTGCTAATAGCAAAACAAGAATCAGCGTTTCTAAACAGGATTCTGGGAAAAGGGAGTCCTCATATACAGGACATTACACGAACCCTCGCTAAGGAAGAATAAGGAATCTGTGATACACTAGTCCACATTCCGAAAAATTCTCAGGGTGTCTTGCTGTGGTATAAACAAGAATCAGGCTTTGAGCTCATCTCATGTTTTGGAGATATTTGGCTTGTGGATATTATGAATCAATCATTTCACGACTCCAACAACATTCTGGTCCTCTTGAGAATTATAATCGGGTATCTGGTAGTACATTCCCTTAGTTTCCTCGGGACATTAAAGGTCAGATTCCTGGAAAAAATGTATGATTTTTCCGTATTTGGATGTAACTTTGATCTTAACATGAACTTGCTAATCCTTAAATTTCCGTTTGTACTTTATTTGGAGAGGGGCCGAGGGTTTTGCAGTTGCCAAATATTTAGTACGAATTATTAAAATGTAACCAGGATTCATGGAATCCAGGTCCCTAGGAAATATCTGGGCATCTGTATTTTTGTATACAGAGTTTTGGAATCCACATGGACAGGAAAATCAGGCATCTTGCTGAGAACGGAAAGGGAATCCGGTTCTTGGAGTTCTCAATCGCCTAAATCTACAAGGTCTCTTGATAAGGTTTAATCAGCAATATTGGCTTCTATGTCGCCACATTTTTAGTGTGTCTTAGAAAAAGGGACCAGGAATCTTGGGTTCCAATTCCTCAAGCACTTTATGGGAGTCTTTCTCTTGATATCCAAGCAACTGGAATTCTAGGTCACCAGGAAATATCTTGGCGTCTTGCTGAGAAGGAAGCAGGAATTTCAGTATTGGGAGTCCTCATATACAGAACACTACACGACCTGTTACTACGGAAGAACAAAGAATCTTGCTTACACGAGTCCTCCATGACAAAAACCTACAGAGCGTCTTGCTAAGAGATAATCACCATTCAGGTTTTGGGAGTTGGAATCTGGATAATAGGAGTCCTCATATACAGGAAACTGCACTGTCTAATGCTAAAGGACAATAAGGAATCTGGTTTAGACGTGTCCTCCATCCCCCCAAAAAACTTCAGGGTGTCTTGCTAAGGGCTAAAAACGAATTTGGGTTTTTGAAGCATAAACTAGCAAAATGAAATCCTCAAATACAGGCAACTGCACTGAGGTTTCCTAAGAAAGAAAAAGGAATATGGGTGACATATTTTCTCAATCCCCAAAAAGATACACGGCGTCTTCCTAAGATCTAAACAAGAATCAAACTTTCTACGCCAGTATCTGTGAACAGGAGTAGAAATATACAGGCAACTGCAAGGCTGTTGCTAAAAATAAAGAATCTGGGTTATACGAGTCCTCATTCCTGAAAATCTACAGGACATCTTGCTGACGGGTAAAAAGAATCAGGGATTCGAGGCAAGAATGTGGGTAATAGGAATCCTCATATACAGGAAATTACATGGCCTCTTGCTAAGAATAAAGAAGAAATTTGTTTTCCACGGCTCCTCTATCAAAAAATCTACATGGCGCCTTACTAATGGCTAAACAAGAATCAGGGTTTCGAAACAGGAATCAAGGGAAAGAGATTCCTCACATACAGGACATTACACGGCCTCCAACTAAATACGAATAAAGAATCATTGTTGTATGCGGCCTAAATCCAAAAAATTCCCAGGGTGTCTGCTATGGGACAAACAAGAAACAGACCTTCGATCTCCCCAAATATTTCTGAGCAATTTAGCATGAGGAGATTATGAATCGGTCATTTCAGGACTCCAGCAACATTCTGGGCCTCTTAAAATTTGTAAACGGGTATTGGGCACTCCTAGTTCATTAGGTTCCTGGGAACAACTAAGGACAGATTCCACGACAAAAAGAATCTTCTTGCCATATTGGGATGTAACTCTGGTCTTAAGGTGAACCATGTAATCCTTCCCCTTCTGTGTCTCTTTTTATTTGAAAGGGGACAAGGGTTTTGCAGTTGTGAGATGTTTAGTACGTATTTTTAAAGGTAACCAGGAATCAGGAAATCCACATCCCTAGGGAACTTCTGGGCATCTGTCTTTTGATATACTGAGTTTGGAATCCACATCGACAGGAAAAATCAGGGCATCTTACTGAGAAGGAAACGGAAATCCGGTTGTAAGTTTTCTCATTTTCCAGAATCTACCTGGCCCCTTTATAAGGTGTAATCAGCAATCTGGACATCTGGGTCCGTACATTTTCAGAGATACTTGCTCCTTGAATATGCTAAATCTGTCATTACAAATCCTCAGGAACTTTCTGGTCCTCTTATTAGCTGTAATCAAGGTTCTGTCACAACAAATCCTTTTGATTCCTAGGAACATCTATGACCATAATCATATTCCCAAGAATCAAAGTTATATTGCTACAAAATTCCTCGATTCAGGTGACCTCAAAGTACAGAAAATTCTTGTGCGTGGGAAGGTAGGAATTGGGATTTTGGGTTTGGAAGATTCCACAAATAGGGGAGGTTTTGTGAAGGGGAACCAGGAATCTTAGATTCCAGATCCCAAATAACATTATGGACATCTTTCTCTTGATATCCAAAAAACTAGAATTCTCTTTCACCAGGATCTGTCTTGGCATCCTGCAGAGTGAAGCAGGAAGCTGGGTAATGGAGGTCGTCATATACAGGAAACTACACGACATATTGCTAAGGAAGTATAAGGAATCTTCCTTATATGAGTTCTCAATCCCAAAAACTACAGGCCGTCTTCCTAAGAGGTAACCACGAATCAGGTTATTGAAGTAGAATTATGGGTAATGGGAGTCCTCTCATACTGGAAAATTCACTGCCTATTTCTAAGTTGGATTAAGGAATCTGCGTTACTCGTGTACTCAATCCCCAAAAAAACTTCGAATCATGGTGTTTTCGAGCATGAATCTGGGAAATGGAGTCCTTATTTACAGGCAACTACATGACCTTTTGCTAAGAAAGATTAAGGAATCTGGGT
>NW_007234988.1:0-7083 GCF_000164805.1 Carlito syrichta
TTTTTTGAGTTGGAGTCTCACTCTGTTGCCCAGACTGGAGTGCAGTGACCGTTCCCGGCCACTGCAGCCTCGAACTGCTGGGCTCCGGCGATCCTTCTACCTCAGTCATCCAAGTAACTGGATCTACAGATGTGCACTACCACACCCAGCTAATTTTTTATTTATTGTAGAGATGAGGTCTCGCCAAGTTGCTCAGGCGGGTCTTGACCCATGGACTCAGGCAATCTACTAACCTCAGCCTCCCAAAGCACAGGATTATAGGCTAAACCACCAAGCCCGGCTAAAGATTACTTATCTTTAGAACAGAGATAAAAGTAACAACGGACTTGTCATTAGAAACCATGCATGTCAAAAGACACAAAATGGCATCTTTTAAATACTAAAAAAAAACCACATTTAAGACACTGATAAATTAATGGAGAATGAAAGAGCCCTAAACACTGAAAGATAATTTGTTCAAATTCACTACTTATTATTGATTCTTGATTAAAACACTGTAAGCAAACTAAAATGGAAGGCAAATTTCTTGGTGTGTTCATGGATTTTATAAAAGATATATGGAAATTAAAATTAGCAGGAAAATGATAAGGAAATGCCTCAATATTTAAGAGTGCAAATAGGATTTCTGTGGTTATGCCTCTTCTTCAACATTGAACTGAATCCTCCAGCCAGTGCAATAAACAAACAATAAAACATACATACTGAAAAAAATATTAATATTCATAGATAATATATGAAAATTGACATAAAAATTCAACATGTATACTAAAAAATAATGAATTACACACAAAAAGTATGACACACATAAAAACAACAAATAGCCAGTTGTGTTTCTTTATGCCACATGCAAACGAAAAGTTCTGCTGACTGTGACATCATTCTGTAAAGCAAACAATTATATGACACTCAGATATAACTCTAAGAAAATAAGTCTGAGTGCATGCAAATGCTTGCATCCATGAGCATGTACTGCAGCACAAGAACAGACAATACATCTTCAAAGATCATACATTCAGGAAAATGAAGCTATCATCCCTTGCCATACTCGCTGTTACAGCAGCTCTGTTGACAGTCCTCTCAGTCTAGTGACTCTGCTGTATTGCGTTGCAACCTCTCTGCTTGAATTTCATATTGCTCTTTGCTTCTTTCTTCACTTCATATAATGTCTCTGAGAAGAATCAGATTGATTTGATTATTATCTGTTCAAGGGAGGGTGCCTATTGCTCAGAGTTCCCTAAAAGAGAAGAAAAATAATGATCACTAACATGAATAAATTCTTACTAGGTCCAGTTGCTTTTTAGATAATCATATATAAGGTAGTAGAAACTATATTAAATATGTATAACTAGTATCTTTTATTTTATAATTTGGTAATCTGATGCTTAATGTAACAAAATAAAGGTGTCAAATTCACACATCTAGTGAGTGGTAGTGTTTGGTTGAGCTCAATTTCCATATTCTTAGTCCTTCTGCACATTTTCCATATCACGGCCTTTCACTTTTCTGGTCTCTACAAAACTCCATTTCTGTAGGGTATAGGTTACTCTTCTAACAACTTGTGTTCAGGAAAACAAAAGTATATATTGCAAACCACAATATTTTCACAAGAACTTCCAGTTGCCAATTTTTTTTGAAGTGCCATTGAGCTAGAAAAGTTTAGAGTATTGCTCAGGAATGGGTTGTGCTGAGCAAAGTTGAAACTTTATTTCTACTTTACTATTGTGTGAACCTTGCATATTAAATATTTCCCAGAGGTCAGGCATTCCAGGCCCAGCTACAAGGAAGAACTCAGGTTCTATGTCATTATATAAAAATAAAAGACAGCACAATACACTGACTGAATGACTGACTTAGTGGATTTTTGGTATCATCTGGAAATAAATTTAGGCAATAAAAATGAAGCTATAGTTTTGAGAAAGAGTTTAAGTGAAATAGTGAGATGTAGGCATATAGAAATCCATAAATGTTTTTTCACATTTTCGTTATTTCCAAGTATTTTAAGTCTAGGGAAGAAATAACTTTGAGTTTTTCTTAATCTTTTCTTTAAGAATGAAGTCAAAATTCCGGCTACTCGGAAGGCTGAGGGGGAAGGATCGCCGGAGCCCAGCAGGTCGAGGCTGCGGTGCCTGGGAGCAGCCACTGCACTCCAGTCTGGGCGACAGAGTGAGACTCCATCTCAAAAAAAAAAAAAAGAATGAAGTCAAAAACTTAAACATTCTCATCACTTATGCTGATAAAATCACTCCAAGTATTCTTGAAGTATCTTCATACACGTGACAAAAATTGTTTTTATTGCCCATGTATTACAATATTTCTAAGTGGAATATCATAGAATTTTATATTATTGTAATTTGCTTTAATAGTTAAGAAATATCAATTTTCCTAGGTCTAATTTCCATACACTGCAATGCAATCTTATCTCCACCCTGCAAAGCTTCTCTTTTCATCTTAATCCCCTACTTATTTACTGTGCAGATCCACAGAACCATAGAAACTAATGGTGCCAGAACGGTGGTTGAGAGTTTGGTCAAACTTGTTCTATCTCATTTTAGCTGACTGATCTTGAGGAAACTACTGTAGCTCTTCGGTTGGATTGGTATAAAATGGCAATATTAATAGTGTTTGTACATCAGGACTTCTCAAAAATTTATTTATACTTTATCACCTGAGAATCTTGTTCAAATGCTAAGCTCCTTTACTCTCTGTGTTATGGAGCCTGATCATCTGCATTTTTAAACAATAGTCTATGTAATGGAGTCTGGCAACAGGGTCATTGTGAAGACTAAATAAACTCATCAATGTAAATGATTACTACAGTCAATTTCATATAGCAAGCACTCATATATTAGCATTATGAGGTAAATTTAAATTATGTGACTTAATATATTGATTTTCCAGATGAGTGTGCTAACAAGACTATTGAAATAACTTGTACATTGTCACATAAAATGACCCCAGAAAAGTCTGGGTGCCAAATATTTCTTTGGCTATTACTTTCTGCAAACTATGATCACAATATCCCTTTTTCAAAACCAGGTTTAGACTAGTTTTATTTGTCAAAATAATACATTGTTACCACCCCAGGGAAACCTTTTACAATTGGTCTAAATATCTGTTGTCTCCTGCTTCTTTGAACTGTCATATGCTTTCTCTACTCTGTCGATCCTTTGGCACTTTTTTTCTTTAGTAACATTTATTTTTTTATTTTTGTTGGAGGATAAAAACAATAATTATCATAGAATATTTGGAAAGTGCCAAAATGTCCAATAAATGAAATGGAAATCCCCTACAGCTATCTCTTCTTCCTTTTACATTTAAAAAAATAATTTAATCAATAAAAAAAATATTGTCTCACAGTTCCAGAAGTCAAAATTCTGAAATTATGATGTTGAGAAGGTTTGTTCCTTCTGAGAGATGTGAGTCAGAATCTGTTCCAGTCCACTCCTCCTGCATCTGATAGTGACCAGCAATTATCTGGTGGTCCTTAGCTACAAACACATCACTTCCATTTCTGCCTCTATTATTACATGGCCTTCTCATGGAGTACCTGTGTAATTTTTGTTCCTTTTTTACTGATGTATAATATTTATACATATTTATGGGGTATATGTAATATTCTCATATATGCATGCAATGTATACAGATCAATTCAGAGTATTTAGGATATACATTGCCATGAACACTTATTTCTTTGTGTTGGGAACATTTTAAACATTATCTTCGGAACATTTTGAAATAGATTTATTGTTGTTAACTATAGTTGCCCCATTGTGTTATCAAACACAATAACTTATTCTTTCTAACTGTATACTTGCAGCCATTAATTAAACTCTCTTTTTCCACCTTCTCCCATCACTCACCCATCCTAATCTCTTGTTACTATTATTCTACTCTCTGCCTCTACAAGATCAATATTTTTTGTTTCCACATAAGAGTAAAAACATGCATATTTGTCTTTCTGGGCCTGACTTATTTCACTGAATAGCCTCCAGTTATATCCATGTTGTCACAAAGGAAAGTATTTCATCCTTTTAATATGACTGAATAGTATTCCATTGAGTATGTATGTCACATTTATGTATCCATTTATTCCTTGATGGACACGTAGGTTGATTCCGTATCTTGGCTATTGTGAATAGTTCTGTGATAAACATGTGAATAAAGGTATCCCTTTGTATACTGGCTTATTTTTATTTTGATGAATACCCAAAAGTGGAATTGCTGGATTATGTGGTAGTTCTATTTTTCATTTTTTTGAGAAATCTTCACATTGCTTGTCCTAATAGTTGCACTAATTTTTTCCACACCAACGGTTTATGAGAGTATTTCTTCCTTAACAACCTCACCAGCTTTTGTTATTGCTTGCCTTTTTTTATAATAGCCATTCTAACTAGGATAAGATGATATCTCATTATAGTTTTGAGTTTCATTTGTCTGATCATTGGTAATGAGCATTTTTTCATATTCTTGTTGGACATTTGTATGAGAATAGTCTTCAGATTTTTTTGCCCACTTTTTAAGGGGATTATTTGGTTTTTATATATTGAATTATTTGAGTTTCTTATATACTGTGGAATTATTTGAGTTCCTATATACTGTGGATATTAGCCCCTTGACAGAAAAATTGTCTACAAATATTTTCCCCCATCCAACATTTGGTCTCCTCACTCTGGTTGTTTCTTTTTTTGAGCAGATTTTAGTTTATTATCTTCCTGTCTATCTATTTTTGTTGCCTGTGCTTCTGAAGTTTAACCAAAAAAATCTCAGCCTAGACCAATGTCCCTTAGCACTTTTTATCTACACATTTCTTGAAAATGTTTAAAACGTATCCCAACTAAGATCAATGAACGCATGGACTGATTTTTAATTCTTGTGTGGACCTGTGATAATTTATTTATAATCAGTAAGTGATAATTATTGGTTGACCAAGAGATTGCTCATACTCAGAATGACAATAAATCCAAAAAGTTAGCTAGGTATATTGTCCAGGAAAAGATGAAAATCCATCCTTCCTTTTTAATAAATAATTTATTCTTGATTTACTTCATGAGTCTCTAGGGGGAAAAAGTATATATATATATATAAAATTGGAAAGCTTGAGTTTGCAAACCCAGGCCCACCACATAAATATACATGATGGTCACTTTAATTTTCTTAATGTTCTTCTTAAATGAACCTGTTAAATGTGCCAGCTTACCTCTTATGATTCCAGGTGTATGAAATCTCTACCTGGTTCCAGAAGAGGCCACACAATTCAATGCCTGGCAAACTAGAAACAATCTGGGATAGTCTCAGAGTTGTCAGGAAAGAAATATGCTATTTCCACCAGGAATAGGGAAACAATGAATTGCGACACTGTCAATTGTGGTGGTTGAACAAAATTTCCTAAAGTACTTGAGTAGAAAGCTGATGGGAAAGAGACAGAGACAGAGAGACTGAGCCTGGAGGAAAAGAAGACCAGTGGGAGCCAGCACCGGAGGTACCCGAAAATCAATTAAGAAGATTTCCCATTGAGAGCTGGTTGTGTGACCTGCGATGCCGAGAGAGTAAGCCATTGAGTCAAGTCTCCTTAGTGACCACCTCCTCTCTCAGCCAAGCACACACTGACCAACCCTGGGCCTGTGACATCTCAATGGGGCTCAGACAGAGACGTGGCATACCACAGAGGGTGTGTGGGCCCAGCCTAAAGCCAAGAAGAGGCGACCACCGGCACCGGACGTGGCCCCACCGACTGCTGGCACAGGTGGCCGATCTAGCCCTGGGGACTTCCTCCTGCTCGCAGGTGATGGGCACCAGGTGGGCCACTCTGTGGGGATGAGTGGCTTCGGCACTCTGTGGCTGTGCATCCTGGCCCTATTGCTAGATCAACCAGGTGGAGCCTGCTCAAAGTTCAGCCCAGGACCAACCCAGTTCCTGCCAGGCTCACCTAGGCCCTCTCCCATCATCATGGCTGCCCTGTAGCAAGGGTTAGGGGGAAAGGTTTCGAGGAGGCTAGGATTGTGGGATCTGACTGGATGCTGCCCCCTATATCATCTCTTCTCAGTTGGTGGAGTATCTTCTTTTCTTTTACAATTTGGGTAAAATCCCTTAGGCTTTACAACATTCCTCTGGTGATCCATGTGGTAGTGACCCAGTCAGGCTTTGAATCCTGAGTGGTGATTCCTGAGTGCGAGCTCTGGCCTGTGCGCTTCCTTATAATTAGCAAATTGTGTTATTTATGTTTTCAGTAGTCTCTCGTACTTTGCACCGTGGCATATCTATGATGAACTTCTGCACTTCTAGGAGGAGTTTTACTTCAACTCCTGAATTGCCCATGGCCAACTCTGGGCTCCAGTCTTCTTTGAAATATAGGGTAAGGAACCTCGATTGTCACTGTAGCATCATACAGCATTCTCTTCTCATTCAACTTTGCAGTCCCAATTTTTTGTTTGTTTGTTTTGTTTCTCTTTGTTTGTGTTGGGTTTTAACTTTTGCTGTTGTTTTGTCGACTTTTAAAAATATAAATATATAAGATCATATTCTAGATCAATTTCAGACTATCCTGAATGAAATTAACTGGAAGGTTATTCCATATAGATTACAATTTTTGCCTCTCTGGACTATATCTAGAAACCAAATACATCATTTATTTGCATGAAAATTGTGGAGCAATGTATTGGATGAAAATATGATCAACACAACAGGATCATTGTGCGCATGCAACCTAGGTCTTCTCTTTCTTACACATTTTTGTCAACTAAATATGACTCTGGATATTCTTATGCCCAAGAGAGGGAACTTTGACTCTCGGACTAGGAAAACATGTATTTTTTTCTTAGGAGTTGGAAGCTTCAGCATGACCAAAAGAGATCTGGACGTTGCTATACATGGCTTCATCTAGTTTAAATCTTGTTTCATTGACTTCTTTTCTCTATTCAGCTGAGGTCATGTTCCAGAAAAATGCCATGCAAAGCCAAATGTCAGAAACCCTGAGACCGAGATCAGTAAAAATTTTCTACTTTTTTTTACTTTAGAAAAAAAATCTATTTAAAAATTACATTTAGATAATTAACATACTACATAATTGTTTTTAGCCTCCTACTC
>NW_007234989.1:0-8575 GCF_000164805.1 Carlito syrichta
TGAGCTGGTTAAGTCACCTAGTTGACTCATCTGTCTAACCAGCATGCTAGGTAGGTAGCTAACTAGATAAGTCACCTTGCTAGCCAGAAGGATAGCTGTTCAATAAACGAGATAAGTCAGCTGGATATCCTGCTTTATATTTAGGTAGCTAGCTAGTTAAGTGAGCTGGCTAGCCAACTTGCTAGCTTAAGTCAGCTAGGTAAGTCAGCTGGCTAGCCAGCTGAGTAGTTGGTAAAGTCAGCTACTTAAGTCAGCTGGCAACCAGCTGTCTAGCTAGTTAAATCAACTCATTTAGTCTGTTGGCAATCTAGCTGGTTAGATAGTTAAAAAACTAGATAAGTCAGATGGCTAGACATCTGGCTAGCTAGTTATTTCAGCTAGTTAAGTCAGATGGTTAGCTAGGAAGCTAACTATATAGGTCAGCTTGCTAGGTCAGCAAGCTAGCTAGTTCAGTCTGCTAGTTAAGACAGCTGGCAAGCAAGACAGATAGTTAGGTAGCTAGCTAGTTAAGCCTGCTAGTTAAACAAGTTGGCTAGCTAGAGAGCTAGCTGGTTAAGTCAACTTGTTTAGTCAGTTTGCTAGCTAGTTAAATCAGCAAGTTAGGTCAGCTAGCTAGCCAGTTGCTTATCTGGGTAGCTAGCTAGTTAAGTCAGTTGGCTAACCAAACACAAGCTAGCTATGTAGCCTAGTTAAGTCAGGTCACTAGTCAACTGGTTAGCTAGGTATCTAGGTAGTAAACTCAGCTGGATAGCCAGGTGGCTCACTAATTATGTCATCTAATTGACTCAGCTGTCTAACCAGCTGGCTAGCTGGTTAAGTCAACTAGCTAAATCATCTGGCTAGCCAGCTGGCTATCTAGGTAGTAAGCTAGTTAATTCAGCTGGATAGCAAGAGGGGTAGCACGTTAAGTCATCTAGTTAATCAGTTGGCTTCCCAGCTGCTAACTAGGTAGCTAGTTTTTTAAGTCAGCTGACCAGCCATCTGGCTACCTGGTTAAGTTAGCTAGTAAAGTCAGCTGGCTAGATAGGTAGCTAGCTAATTAAGTCAGCTAGTTTAGTCAGCTGGCTAACATGGTAGTTAGCTAGTTAAGTCAGCTAGTTAAGTCAACTGGCTAGCTAGTTAAGTCAGTTAGTTAAGTCAGCTGGCTAGCCAGTTGCCTAGCAGCATACCCTGCTTGTTAAGGGAGCTAGCTAGCCAGCTGGCTAGCTAGTTAAGTAACCTAGTTAAGTTAGATCGTTGAACATCTGGTTAGCTAGGTAGGTGGATAGTTAAGTCAGCTGGCAAGCCAGCAGTTTATGTAGGTATGTAGCTCGTTAAGTCAGCTGGCTAGCCATCAGGCTATATAGTTATGTCAACTAGTTAAATCAGCTGGTTATCCAGTTATCTAGCCAGGTAGCATTCTAGTTAAATCTGCTGACTAGCGAGCTGAAAACTTCACTAATTCAGGTAGTTAAAACAGCTGGCAAGGCTTCTGGCTACCTAAGTAGCTAGGCAATTAAGTCAGTTGACTAGCCAGCTGGCCAACTAGTTAAGTGAACTAGTTTAGGCAGCTAGATTACCAGCTGGTTAACTCGTTAAGTCAGCTCGTTAAGTCAGTAGTCTAGCCATTTGGCTAGCTGGTTAAAAGCTAGTTACTTCAGATAGGTAACCAGCTGGCTCTATAGTTATTTCAACTAGTTATGTCAGCTGGCTAGCTAGGAAGCTAGCTAGTTAAGTCAGCTAGACATGTGAGATAGCTTTCTAGTTTAGTCAGCAAGTTAAGACAGCTAGCTATATGATAGCTAGCTATGTAGCTAGCTAGTTAAATCAGCTTGTTAAGTCAGCTGACTAGCTAGGTAGCTAGCTATTTAGGCAGCTAGTTAAGTCAGCTGGCTAGCTAGTTAAGTCTGTTAGTTGAGTCAGCTGACTAACCAGCTGCCTAGCAGGATATCTAGCTAGTTAAGTTAGCTGGCTAGCCAGGTGGCTAGCTAATTGAGTCACCTAGTTAATTCAGCTCGCTGGCCAACATGTTACCTAGATAGTAGTTAAGTCCACGGCAAGCCATTGGGCTATGTAGTTAGGTATCTTGTTATGTCAGCTGGCTAGCCATTAGGTGTCTAGTTATGTCAGCTAGATCGGTCAGCTGGTGTCCAGCTGTCTAGCTAGGTAGCCAGTCAGTCAACTCTGCTGGCTAGCCAGCTGGCTATTTCGTTAAGTAAGCTAGTTAAGTAAGCTGGATAGCCTGCTGATTATCTAGGTAATTAGGCAATTAAGTCAGCAGACTAACCAGCTGGCTAGCTATTTAATTCATCTAGATAAGTCAGCTGGCTAGCCAGCTATCCAGCCAACTAGCTATTCAGTTATCTAAGTCAGCTAGAAAACCAGCTAGCTAGTTAATTCAGCTAGCAAGTCAGCTAACTCTTCAGCTACCTACTTAAGTCTGCTAGCTAGTCAGGTTGCTAGTCAGCTAGTTAGTTAAGTCAGCTAGCTAGTCAGCCAGCTAATCAGCTAGATAGTTAAGTCAACTATCTAGCTAAGTAGCCAGTTAGCTAGCTAGTTAGGTTGGCTTGCTAGACAGCTGGATAGTTTGTTTGCTAACTAATTATGTCAGCTAGAAAGCCAGCTAGCTAGACTACTAGCTAGTTAAGTCAGCTAGCAAACCAGCTTGTTACTTAGCTAGCTAGTTGGCTAGCAACTCAGCTAGCTGGTCAGCTAACTAGTGGGCTTGCTCACTTTCCATCACGTCAGCTAGCTAGTCAACTCGATCACCTGCCAAACGGTCAGCAAACTAGTCAGTTCACTTGTCAGCCAATGGGACAACTAACTTATTGGCTCACTTGTGGTCCAACAGGTCAGCTAACTAATTGGCTTGCTCGCCAGCAGACCAGTTAAGTCTGCTCACCAGACAGTTTGCTCATCTGCCCACCAGTTAAGGTAACTCACACGTCAGCTCTCTCTCTGGCCGACTAGTTAAGTTTCCTCACCAGATGGCTCACTCGCCAGCCAACTAGTTAAGTCTTCTGACCAGTCGGCTCACTTGCCAGCCCACTAGTTAAGTCAGCTGACAAGTCGACTCACTCTCTGTCCAACTAGTTAAGATAGCTGACCAGTCTGCTCACTCGCTGGATGATTATTTAAGTCAGAACACCTCTCGGCTCACTCGCTGGCCAAGTAGTTGTCAGCTAACTGGTCGGCTAGCTAGTGGGCAAACTAATTAAGTAAGCTAACCAATCACCCGAATAGTTGGCCAACTTGTCAGCAGGCAAGTTAGGTAAGCTAAGTAGTCATCCTAATAGTTAGGTCAGCTAACTAGTTGACCAACTAGTCGGCTGACTAATTAGTACAGCAAAGTTGCCAGCCAACTAGTTAAACGAGCTAACTAGTTGGAAAACTAGTCAAACAACTAGTTAACCCAGTTAACTAATATGCCACTAGTCGGCCAACATGTTAAGCCAGCTAACAATTCGGCCGAGTTGTCAACCAACGTTTTAAACCTGGCAATTAGTCAGCCGACGCATCAGCCAACAAGTTGTCACCTAGCTAACTTGTTAACCAACTAGTTAAGTCACCTAGTTAACTCGTTTACCAACTAGATAAAACAGTTATCTAACTCATTTACCAACTCGTTCAGTCAGCTAGCTATCTCGTTAGTCAACTAGTTAGGTCAGCTAGCTAATTAGCTAACTATTAAAGTCAGCTAGCTAGGTCAGCCAGTTCACTAGTTAGCTAACTATTTAAGTCACCTACTTAATCTGCTACCTAACTAGGTAGCTAAATAGTTGTCAGCTTGTTATTCAACTAGTTAAATAGTTAGCTAACTGTTTATTTCAGATAGTTAAGTCAGCTAGCTAACTAGTTAAGTCAGCCCAATAAATCAGCTAGTTAAGTAGTCAATCAGCTAGCTAAATCAGCTAGTTAAGTCAGCTTTCTAATTATGTCAGCTGGTTAAGACAGATAGCTAGCTAGTTAGCTAACAAGTTAAGTCAGCAGGTTGAGTCAGGTAATTAGCTAGTTAAATAACCTGCTAAGTCAGCTGGTTGAGTCAGCTAGCTTGCTAGTTAGCAAACGGGTTGAGTCAGCTGGTTGAGTATGTTAGCTAGCTATTTAGCTAACGAGTTAAGTCAGCTGAATATGTCAACTAATTATCTAGCTTGCTAATGAATTAAGTCAGCTCGTTGACTCAGCTAGCTGGCTCATTAGGTAACGAGTTAAGTCAGCTGATTAAGGCAGCTAGCTAGCATGTTAGATAACGAGTAAACTAACTAGCTATCTAGCTGGTTAAGTCATCCAGCAAGCTAGGCAGCTAACAATTTAAGACAGTTTGTTAGTTAGGTAGCTAGCTGGTTAGCTATCTAAGTCAGCTGGCTAGCTAGGTAGCTAGTAAGTTAGCTAACTAAGTAAGATGGCATGCTAGGTAGCTAGCCAGTTAAGTCAGATGACTAGCCAGGTGCCTAGCTGGGTAGATAGCTAGTTAAGTCAGCTTACTAGCCAGTTGATGAGCTAACTAATAATCTAGTTAAGTCAGCTCACTAGACAGCTGTTTAGCTAGGTAGCTAGGTAGTTAAGTCAACTGGCAAGCCAGCAGGCTACAGAGGTAGCTAGGTAGATAAGTCAGCTGGATATTCAGCTGGCTAACCAGGTAGCTAGGCAGTTAGGTCAGCCTGCTAACCAGCTGGCTAGCTAGTTAGGTCACCTAGTTAAGTGAGCTGGCTAGACAGCTGGCTAGCTATGTATCTAGATAGTTAAGTCAGTTGTCTAGCACGCTGGCTAGCTTGTTAAGTCCCTAGGTAAGTCAGCTTGCTAGCCAGCTGGCTAGCTAGGTAGCTGGCTACCACAGTCAGCTGACTAGACAGTTGGCTAGCTAGTTAAGTCTCCTAGTTAAGTTAGTTGGCTATGGAGCTGGCTAGCTATATAGCAAGGTAGTTAATTCAACTGTCTAGCAAGCAGGCCAGCTATTTAAATCAACTACTTAAGTCAGCTGGCTAGCCTGCTGGCTAGCTAGGTAGTGAGCCAGTTAAGTCAGTTGGATAGCCAAATGGCAAGCTAATTAAGTCAGCTAGTTAAGTCATCTGGCCAACTAGCTAGCTAGTTAGGTAGAGAGCTAGGTAATTCAGCTAGTTAGCCAGTAGGCTAACTAGTTAAGTCAGTAAGTTGAGTCAGCTGGCTAGTCAGTGGAGTAGCTTGTTAAGTCACTAGTTAAGACAGCTGGCTAGCTAGCTGCCTAACTAGGTAGCAAGCTAGTTAAGTCAGCTGGCTAGCCAGCTGGCTAGCTAGTTAAGACAGGTAGTTAATTCAGCTGACTTCAAAGCTGGCTAGCTGGTTAACTAACTAGTTAAGTCAGCTGGCAAGCCAGATGGATAGCTGGTTAACTCAATTAGTTAATTCAGCTGGTCACCCAGCTGGCTAGCTAGTTACGTCAGCTGGATAAGTCAGTTGGCCAGCCAACTGACTAGCTAGGCAGCTAGCTAGTTAAGACAGCTAGTTAAGTCAAATGGCTAGCTAAGTAGCTAGGTAGTTAAGTCACTTCGTTAATTCAGCTGCCTTACTAGTAAAGTCAGTTAGTTGTCACCTGGCTAGCCACCTGCATTTCAGGGCAGCTATCTAGTTAAATCAGCTGGCCAGCCAGCTGGCCAGCTAGCTAAGTCACCTAGTTAAGTCAGCTCACTGGCAACCAGGTTACCTAGGTATTTAGGTAGCTAGGGCAGCTGACAAGCCAGCGGGCTATATAGGTAAGTAGCTTGTTAAATCCCCTGGCTAGCCATTAGGCTATATAGGTATATTAGTTAGTTAAGTCACCTGGCTATCCAGCTGTCTAGCTAGGTAGATACGAGTTAAGTCTCCTGGCTTGCCAGTTAGCTACTTCGTTAATTCAGATTCTTAAGTCAGCTGGCTAGGCTACTGGCTAGGCAGGTAGCTAGGCAATTAAGTCAGCTGGCTAGCCAGCTGGCAAGTTAGTAAGTCAGCTAGTTTAGTCAGCTGGCTTAACCAGCTGGGTAGCTAGTTAAATCTGCATGATAATTAACTTGTCTAACCAGCAAGCTAGCTACTTTAAAAGTTAGTTATGTCAGATGGGAAGTCAGCTGGCTCGCTGGTTATTTCAACTAGTTAAGTCAGCTGGCTTGCTAGGAAGCTACCTAGACAAGTCAGTTAGATATGTCAGATAGCTATCTAGTTAAGTTCAGCTAGTTGTCAGCTAGCTATACAATAGCTAGCTAGGTAGCTAACTAGTTAAATCAGCTAGTCAAGTTAACTGACAAACCGGGTTGATAGCTGGTTAAGTCAGCTAGTTAAGTCAGCTGGCTAGCTAGTTAAGTCAGTTAGTTAAGTCATTTGGTTAGCCAGCTGCCTAGCAGGATATCTAGCTAGTTAAGTCAGCTGGATTGCCAGCTGGCTAGCAAGTTTCTTCACCTAGTTAAGTCAGCTCTCTGGCCAGCAGTTTAGCAAGGTAGTTTGATAGTTAAGTGAGCTGGCAAGCCAGTGGGCTATGTAGGTAGGTAGCTAGTTAAGTCAGCTGTCTCGCCATCAGGCATCTAGTTATGTCAGCTATTTGTCAGATGGCTATCCAGCCTTCTAGCTAGTTAGCTAGCTAGTTAATTCTGCTGGCTAGTCAGCTGGCTAGCTAGTTAAGTCAGTTAGTTAAGTCATTTGGTTAGCCAGCTGCCTAGCAGGATATCTAGCTAGTTAAGTCAGCTGGATTGTCAGCTGGCTAGTAAGTTTTTTCACCTAGTTATGTCAGCTCTCTGGCCAGCAGTTCAGCAAGGTAGTTAGATAGTTAAGTGACCTGGCAAGCCAGCGGGCTATGTAGGTAGGTAGTTAAGTCAGCTGTCTCGCCATCAGGCATCTAGTTATGTCAGCTAGTTGTCAGATGGCTATCCAGCCTTCTAGCTAGTTAGTTAGCTAGTTAATTCTGCTGGCTAGTCAGCTGGCTACTTCGTTAAGTCAGCTAGTCGAGTCAACTGTTTATGCTGCTGGCTAGTTAGATAGCTAGGCAATTAACTCAGCTGGATAGCCAGCTGGCCAGCTAGTTAAGTCAGGTAGTTTAGTTAGGTGGCTAACCAGCTGGCTAGATAGTTAAGTCAGCTTGTTAAGTCAGTTGTCCATCCAGCTGGCTAGCTAGTTAAAATGCTAGTTATGCCAGATGGGTAGCCAGCTGGCTTGCTAGTTATTTTAGCTATTTAAGTCAGCTGGCTAGCTAGGTAGCTAGCTAGTTTTGTCAGCTAGTTAGGTCAGCTAGCTATATTATAGTTAGCTAGGTAGCTAATTAGTAAATTCAACCAGTTAAGTCAGCTGGCTAGATAGGCAGCTAGCTAGTTAAGTCAGCTAGTTGAGTCAGTTGACTAGCTAGTTAATTCACTTAGTTAATTCAGCTGGCTAGCCAGCTGCCTAGCAGCATAACTACCTAGTTAAGTCAGCTGGCTAGCCAGCTAGCTAGCTAGTTAAGTCACCTAATTAAATCCGCTCGCTGGCCAGCAGAATAACTAGGTCGTTAGGGAGTTAAGTCAGCTGACAAGCCAGCGGGCTATGTAGGTAGGTAGATATTTAAGTCAGCTGGCTAGCGATCCAGCGTCTAGTTATGTCATGTACTTAAGTCAACTGGCTATCCAGCTGTCTAGATAGGTAGTTAGCTAGTTAAGTCTGCTGGATAGCCAGCTGGCTACTCTGTTAAGTCAGCTAGCTAAGTCAGCTGGCAAGCCTGCTGGCTAGCTAAGTAGCTAGGTAATTAAGTCAACTGGCTAGGTAGTTAAGTCAGCTTGTTAAGTAAGCTTGCTAGTCAGCTTGCTAGCTAGTTAGCTAGCTAGTTATGTCAGCTGTATAGCCATCTGTGTAGATAATTAAGTCACATAGTTAAGTCAGCTGACTAGCCCACTGGCTAACTAAATATCTTGCTATTTAAGTCAGATGGCTAGACAGCTGGCTAGCTAGATAAGTCACCTAGATAATTCAGTTATCTTTGTAGCAAGCTAATTAATTCAGCTGGCTAGAAAGCAGGCCAGCTAGTTAACACAGCTAGTTAAATCAGCTGGGAAGCCAGCTGGCTAGCTAGGTAGTGACCTAGTTAAGTCAGTAGGCTAGCCAGCTGTCTAGATAATTAAGTCCGCTAGTTAAGTCAGCTGGCTATCGTGGTGGCTGGAGAGGTAGAGAGCTAGTTAAGTCAGCTGACAAGACAGCTGGATAACTAGTTAAGTCAGCTGGTTTAGTCTCCTGGCTGGCCAGCTGCCTAGCTCATTAATCAACTTGTTATGTCATCTGGCTAACGAACTGGCTAGCTAGTTAAGTCACCATGATAAGTCAATTGGCTAGCTTCTCGCTAGCTAGTTAAAAAGCTAATTAACTGAGATGGCTAGACAGCAGTCTGCCTAGTTATTCCAGCTAGTTACGTCAGCTGGCTAGCTAGGTAACAAGCTAATTAAATCAGTTAGTTTTGTCTGCTAGCTAGCTAGCTAAGTAGCTAGTTATGTAGGCTAGCTAGCTAGATAGCTAGCTAGGTAGCTAACTAGTTATTTCAGCTAGTAAATGCAGATGGCTTGGTAGGTAACAAGCAAGTTAAGTCAGCTAGTTAAGTCAACTGGCTAGCTAATTAAGTCAGCTGGCTAGC
>NW_007234990.1:0-7770 GCF_000164805.1 Carlito syrichta
TTTTAGTGGACAGAGGTAGAAAATACGTGTCAACATGTGGGTAATGTGTATATACATACACATGAATTACACATATATGATGGTATTTGTGTTTATAGTGTTGTTTCCAAATACACATTTTAAACTTAATACATTTATTAACTTTTTAACTTGTATACATTTAAGGGATACAAAGTGCAGTTTTGTTACATGGATATATTGTTTTTTGGTAGAATCTAGACTTTTAGTGTAACATCATTTGAATTTTATGCATTGTATCCATAAAGTAACTTCTCACTCTTCATCCTCTCCCAACTTACTACCCTTCCGTGTCATGGTTTCTATTATTCTACACTCTATATCCATGTGTTCAGATGATTTAACTCCCATTTATAAGTGAAACCATGTGATATTTAATCTTCTGTTTCTGAGTTGTATCACTTAATAATGGCCTAAAGTGTTGTCACAAAAGACATGATTTCATTCTTTCTATGGCTGAATAATATATATGTATATATAAATATATATAAATTTTTTTTATCAATTCACTCTTTGGTGGACACTTAAGTTGTGTTCATCAAAGATATTGGCCTGTAGTTCTCTTTCTTTCCTTGGGTCTTTACCTGGCTTGGGTATCAATATGATGTTAGCTTCGTAAAATGATTTGGGGAGAGTTCCATCTTTTTCAATTGCCTGGAATACCTTCAGTAGGATTGGTATCAGCTCCTCCTTATATGTCTTGTAGAATTCTGCTGGAAAGCCATCTGGTCCAGGGCTTTTTTTTTTTTTTTTTTTTTGTAGGTAGTTTTCTTATTACGTAGTGCATTTCCTTGATTGTTATTGGTCTCAATTTCTTCTTGTTTCAACCTAGGCAGGTTGTGTGATGTCAAAAAGTCTTCCATTTCCTTAAGGTCTTCAAGTTTGGTTCCATACAAGTGTACATAGTAGTCTCTAATGATCTTTTGTATTTCTTCAGGTTTAGATGTGACTTCATCTTTTGTGTTTCTGATTGTGTTTATTTGGGCTTTTCTCTCTTTTTCTTGGTCAGCCTAGCTAGGAGACCATTGATCTTGTTTATCCTTTCGAAGAACAGTTTTTTGTTTCATTGATTTTTTTGTATTATCTGTTTGTCTTCTATGTCCTGGATTTGGGCTTTTATTTGGTGATCTGGATTCTTCTGCTGAAATTAGGGTTTTGGTGGTCTTGCTTTTCCAGCTTCCTTAGGTGGTTTGTTAGGCTGTTAATTTGTGATCCTTCCATTTTCTTCGTGTGCATTTGTAGAGATATGAATTCCCCTCTTACTACAGCTTTCATGGCATTCCAGAGATTTTGGTAAGATATTTCTTCATTTTCATTTGTTTCCAGGTATCTTTTAATCTCTGTTTTGATTTCATCATTGACCCAAGAGTTGTTTAGCATCATGCTGTTTAGTGTCCATGTCTTTGTGGGTTTTGGGGGGACCTTGTTGGTGCTGATGTTTATTTTTATTCCACTGTGGTCTGAGAAGGTACATGGAAAAGTTTCAATCCTTTTAAATTTGCTTATGCTTGATTTATGTGGTCAATCTTAGAGTACATTCCATGTGGTGATGAGTAGAATGTATATTCTGTGGTCATTGGATGGAGTGTTCTGTAGGTGTCAATTAAGTCCATTTGGTCAAGAGTCAAATTGAGGTTCTGGATATTGTTGCTGATTTTTTTGTTCTGATTATCTGTCTAGGGTTGTGAGTGGGGTATTAAAGTCCCCAGCTATGAAATGGGTTAGAGTTGATATCTTTTTTGAGTTTACATAGAAGCTGCTTTATGAAAGTTGGCGCTCCTATGTTGGGTGCATATATGTTTAAGATGGATATTTATTATTGATGGATTGAACCTTTTATCATTATGTAGTGGCATTCTGTATCTTTTTAAATTGTTAATAGCTTCAAGGGTATTTTGTTTGAAATTAAGATCATGACTCCTCCATTCTTTTGTGTTTTGTTCACCTGAAAGTTTGTTTCCCATCCTCTTACTTTGAGTCTGTGAGTGTCCTTTCTAGTGAGGTGAGTCTCTTGAAGGCAATAAATTGTTGCCTGGTGATATTTTATCCGTTTTGCCATTCTATGTCTTTTCAGTGGTGCATTTAGTCCATTCGCATGTAGGCTAATAATGGAAAGAGTTGACCCCTGCAATAGGGTTCTTACAGAGTTGTTGTTCCTGTTTGTTCATTGTCTTTCTTTTGGTTTTAGAGTTGGTTCATGTGTTTTTAATCTTTTGCCTGTACTTTTGTGAAAAACGTTGTTGTTCTTTTTTCCTTTTCTTCTGTGTTCAATACTTTCTTAAGTGTTTCTTATAGGGGTGGTCTGGGGGCAGCATAGGTTCTTAGGGATTGGATATCTGGGAAAGATTTCAATTCTCCCTCACTGATGAAGCTTAGCTTGACTGGGTAGGTTATTCTCTGTTTAAATTGTTTATCTTTTAGAACTTTGAAGATAGGACTCCAAGCTCTCCTAGCCTGGAGGGTTTCTGTAGATAAATCTGCAGATTTAATTGGTCTTCCCTGGTAGGTAGTCTGACTTTTTTCTCTTGCTGCCTTTAGGATTTTTTTATAGCTACTTTATTTAGGCAAATTTCTATGTGTCTAGGAGTTGGTCTTCTCATTTATAGTCTTGCAGGGGTTCTCAAAATCTCTTTTATTTGAATTTTTGCATCACTGATGAGATGAGGAAAGTTTTCTTGAATGACTTCATGAAATGTTTGCTCCAGTGTGGCCTCTGACTCTCTCTCTGCCTCAAGAAGGCCAATTACTCTTAGATTGGGTCTCTTGAAGTAATCATTCATCTCTTGAAGTTTTTGTCTTGTCTTTTTTTAAGCTTCTTTTCTGTGTTTTTGACAGTTTAGGCTAGTTCTGTATTTTCATCTTTAAGTTCTGAGATTCTTTCTTCTGCTTGGCTAATTCTGCTTTCCATGCTTATTAGTTTGTTATTTATTTCCATCATAGTATCTTTACTGCTGTCATTTGTTTCATCTGCTCCTTCCTATTTTCCTCTTGTCTCTCCTCAATTTTTTAAATTCTCTCTATTAATGTCTTGATGTCTGGGTTTGTTGCATGTGATCAGTCATTCTGAGGGCTCTTCATTGTGTGTGTTCCGAAGCCTGTTTTCTCAGTGTCTGACCTCCCAGGGGTCTGTGTGAGCCCTGTGTTCTTCTTTTGGTTTTTATTCATTTGTACAGATTTTTCCTTCATACTTTTCCCTTCCCCCCACTTCCCTGATTCTATTATTCAGGGGTGGAGGGGTTGCTTTTACTTCTGCTTGTTCAATCTCCTATTCTTCCTAATGTATTTCCTCTTGCTTTGTTCAGTTCTGGAGTTGGACTGTAGGTTGAGGGCAGAACTTTTTGCTGTTTTGAGATTTAATTAAGGGGGGAGCTGTGATTCAAAATCTCTCTGCAGATCCTGGTATCTGCCAACAGGTGTATGGATAGTCTGAAACCCACTTCTCACTGCCTTGGAGTCTGTTCATGCAATGGGGTTGTAGGTTTACTCCCTGAAAGCAAAATGAGGTTAACAGAGGGAAGAGAATGGAGCAGGCAGTGGGGGGAAGAGGGGGGTGGAGAGAGAGAGAGGAGTGAGAGGGTAAACAGATGAGTGTACCAACCGGCAAGTGAAAAGAGACACAAATACTGAAACAAATATAATGAAAAACAATAACCATGACTGAAAACTAACCAACAACAATATAAAAAACTAAAACATACAATGATGCTAACATACAGACTAATCAACCTCTTTATTGGTGTGCTATTCCTCTATACAAGATGGGGGTTACAGAGAAATAAGAAAAAAAGACATAAAAAAAGGAAAAGGGATAGATTAAAGTCAGTAAACTAACAGAAGCGACCAAGCACACTCTGAGACTTTTCCTTTAAGTCCAATGTCCTTTCAGCTCTGATTTCTAGCTATCTTTGCAGGCTGGTAGAATTGTTTACAGTTAGGGTCAGTTGCCCCGGCCACTGTGAAGAGCAGATCAGATCTGGGCTCCCTGCCCAGTCTATTACTGAGATCTGGTCTTGTCTACTTATCAAGGGGGAAGAGCATCTGTCATCCCCACTTTGATGTTGTTACCTTGTGTTCCCAGCAGGTGGTGCTATCTCACTGCTCCAGTTTACCTTTATCTGCACCTGTTGAAGCCTGCTTTTCAGAGGAGGGGGAGCCCGCCACCTTATCCACACCAGCAATGGTCACCTCCCAGTACCTGAGGGAAGCTCCACAGGCCTGGCTCCGGGCAAGGGGCGTAGCGTGGCAGTGGCAGTGGCAGCCGCAGTCGGGCAGCAGTGATCTCAGAAGATCCTGCTTGCAGGGGCTTCACAGTCTTAAGTCACCTCAGGCATGGGCAGGCAGTGACCGCAGTGGTGGCATCCACGGCTGTGGCAGTGGCCCAGACTGCCATGATGTCTGAGCAGAGGCGGGGTGGCGGCTGAGCTCCCTGTGAAGAGCAGGCTGCCAAGGATGGGAGCTGCAGCTCTTTGGAGAGAGCCAGGGTCTTTATGAGTGCTCTCTTTCGCAGAGGGTCTCACAGACCATGCTGCCTCATTGCCATCTTGCAGGAAGAACCTTTTTGTTTTCTTTATTCTATAACTGTTTTTAGTCTACAGATAGGCATTACACATATATATTTTTATTTATACTTTATGGACTCGTGATGTATTTTTCATATTTTCCATTTGTCATACACAATAGCTATTATACCATAACCTTAATTTGGTAACTTCATGTACTCTAAATCTCATTCTATGCCTGTATATAAAGATCATACTTTCACTTCTCCAGCTGCACAATAATCCATTGTGTGAATGTATTGTTTTCTATCAAATGTCTGTTCATAGACGTTTATGTTGGTTTTGACCTTTTGCTACTAGAAAAAAGACTACAACAATAAAGTAAGTATGGTTTTCTCTACTTTGGCTGTTATATCACTGGGGGGGTTCTTAGAAAAAGATATTGTTGGGCCAAACAGAAGCTTAATATGCAGTTTTTCTAAATGTTGCTGAATCTTCTCAAGCAATGTTTGAGTAATTATTTCCCCACAGTCTTTCCAATAACGTTTGTTGTCAAAAGTTTAAACTACACATCTAAATTTGTCTATCTTTATGCTATCTATCTATCTATCTATCTATCTATCTATCTATCTAACATCTATTGGTCACCTATCTTTTATCTATAATTTCTTTATCTATCCATCTATTATCCATCTATCATCCATCACCTCTATTTTTAGTAATCTAAAAGGTAGGAAACCTTCTCCGAAGATTGTTGTAATTCGTATTTTTTCTTCTTAGGAATAATATTGTACTAGTTAAAATGTTTTTGTCTCTCATCTCCAAATCCACCCATCTTTGTTATGCTCTGGTCATACGACATCAGGAAATTGTAAATAAACACTATTGGGGAGAGCTTCTTGCTTGCCAGCACTAGCCAGGGAATGTCTGTGCCATGCAGTGGGCCACATGTGCAAAAGTGCCTTGGGGTTGGGAGGCTTATTCTACATTTGATCCTAGCTGGAGGGTTCTGGCTGTTCTCTATCTGTTCTTCCTCCATACCGTAGGCTTTTTTGATCATTTGATAGTTAATTCATTGCTATCAGGAAGTATAATAAATTCTTCTGCTTCAGCCTTCCAAGTAGCTAGAACTACAGGCATGTACCACCACACCCAGCTAATTTTTTATTTTAGATTTTAGATTTTCAGATTTTAGATTTTAGATTTTAGATTTTGATATTAGAGGTGAGGTCTTACCAAGTTGCCCAGGCTGCTCTCAAACACATGGGCTCAGGCAATCCTCTATCTCGGTCTCCCAAAGTTCTGGCATTTTAGGCTAGGTGTGAGTCACCACGCCCAGCCTAGGAAGTATAATAACCTCTTATATGACCTGTTAGAATTACTGTGTGGTTTTCTGTCTCCTGATTGAATTCTGACTGATATAAAAATTAAACTTTTTTATATATTCAAGGTCGATTTGCATTTCTGTTTTTAAAAAATGTATATCATATCTTGTGTTTATTTTTATCAAGGCATATTTTTATGTATATTTTTCTTAATAGTTTTTAGGCATTGTCTATATATTCGTGGAATCATTTATTGGCCTACTTTGTAAGGTGCAAATTATCTCCAATTTATCATTTGTCTCTTGATTTTTGGTTGAGATATTTATTACCATATAATAAGTTTCTTTTTCTTCTTTCCTTTTCTTACTTCCTTCTTTCCTTCCTTTCAGTTCTTCCCTCCTCTCTCTTGCTTTTTCTTTATGTTGTTAAACATATCAAATTATTTTTATATATAGATATCAAATCCTATTTATTTTAAAAATCCACATTGAAAATTGGTATGTATAATAACATAAAATAGAAAAAAATTGTTGTGTATTTTATCTTTTTAAATTTTTGAGCATATTGTTACATGGGCATATTGTACACTGATGCAGATTAGGCTTCTAGTGTCTCCTGATACCAAATAGTTAACAGTGTACTTAATATGTGGTTTTTAAACCCTCACTCCACTATCTAACAACCTCTATTTAACGACCCTAGCATCTATTATTTCCATTATAATCCATTATTTAGCTCCCACATATAAGTGAGAACATGTGTTGTTGTTGTTGTTGTTTTCTGAGTTAGTTCATTTAGGAAAATGAGCTCCATTCATGCTGCTGCAAAGAACATGATGTTGGTCATTTTTATGGCTGCTTAGTATTCCATGGTGTATATATAATCACAATTTCTTTATCCAGTTAACTGTTAATGGGCACTTAAGTAGTTTCTGTGATTTTGCTATTGTGGATGGTGCTATGACAAACATACAAGTGCAGGTGTCTTTTTTCCCCCCTTTGGGTACATACCCAGTAGTGGGATTGCTGGGTCACATGATTGTTCTAATTTTATTTGTTTGAGAAATTTCCATACTGTTTTCCATAGAGGCTGAACAAGTTTGCATTCCCACCAACAGTGTACAAATTTTTCTGTGCACCCACACCAACATCTGATATTCTTTGACTTTTATTGAGAACCATTCTAACATGTAAAAATTATATCCTATCATGGTTTTAATTTGCCTTTCTCTGATCCTTAGTGATGTTGAACATAATAGTTCCAGTTATAAAAAAAAATCGTGTTCCTTCTAGTACTTGAATGACTTAATTTGTTTTATTATTAATATGATTCATTAACATTTTGACAGTGTCTGGTAAGAAAAAATTATCAAGTTTTATTTTTTTAAATAAGGTTTTCCAATTACCTAAATGCCATTTATTAATAAGGTTAGTTTTTCTCCACTATTTTGAGATGTTGCTATCACATATTGAATACTTACTTCATTCATTGGATCTGCACATATATTTTTTTCTATCCCTTTGTTTGTTCCTTACTTTTATACATAGTATTAATTATTAATATATTGTTTTAATTTTATAGGCTTCCTGATATATTTTATATCAGTAGGTCTAGCCCCACCTCCATTGATTCCCTTTTTTAGGGTTTTTTTTTTAATTAATTAATTAATTAATTTTTAATTTCTTTAACCCTCTTCCTATTGTTTTTTTTTTTTAAATAATTAATCAGTATTTTTATTATAGTTTTGTGGGGTACAGTTAAGGGTTAGGTGTACAATTACGTTTCATTCAGACACCCTGTTGATAAGAGGTATTTTCCCAGCCCCAGACAGATATTTGCTACTGTTAATCCCCTCCCCCTCCCCCCCATAGTGTCCCAGTACCGTCAGTCATTTTCTTATAGTATTACATTGGATGTTCAAGGTCCAT
>NW_007234991.1:0-8917 GCF_000164805.1 Carlito syrichta
TTAACTACCTAGCTATCTGCTTAGCCAGCTTACTTAACTAGTTGATTAAAGATCTAGGCAGCTGGCCAGACAGGTAACTATACAAGCCGATTTAACTAGTTATCCATCTGGTTAGCCAGCTGACTCAACAAGCTCTCTACCTCTATGACACCTAGAGAGCCAGCTGACTTAACTAGCTGACTTAATTAGCTAGCAAGCTGACTAGCCAACTGACTTAACTAGGTCACTACGTTTTTATCCAGCTTGCTAGCCAGTTGACTTAACTAGTTGTCATAATACGCTGGCCTGCTTTCTAGCCAGTTGAATTTACTTTCTTGCTACATAGCTAGCCAGCTGGCTATCCAGCTGAATTAACTGGGTGACTCATCTAGCTAGCCAGCTGTCTAGTCAGCTGACTTAATTAGCAAGCTACCTACCTAGCCAGCTGGCCAGTCAGCTGACTTATCTAGGTAACTTAACTAGCTAGCCAGCTTGCTAGACTGCTGACATAACTAGTTAGCTACCTAGCTAACAAGCTGGCTAGCTAGCTGACTTAACTGGTTGACTTAACTAGCTAGCTAACTGGCATATCTAGCTGACTTAACTATATCTCTAGCTGACTTAACTGGTTAGCTAGCTAACTTAACTACCTGAATTAGATAGTTAGCTAACTATTCAACCAGCTGAATAACTAACTGATTTAATAATTAGCTAACTTGTTATGTGGCAGACTGAAGTAGCTGACTTAAATAGTTAGGTAACT
This sequence comes from Carlito syrichta, assembly GCF_000164805.1. NCBI lineage: Eukaryota > Metazoa > Chordata > Mammalia > Primates > Tarsiidae > Carlito > Carlito syrichta. The sequence goes on from NW_007234991.1 coordinate 743, forward strand.
AGTGAGCTAGCTGACATAGCTAGCTAGCTATTTAGCTAGCTGACTTAGTTAGCTGACTTTACTTGGATAATGAGATAGCTAACTGATTAACGAGTTGGTTAATGAGCTAGATAACTGTTTTAACTTGATGGGAAACAAGTTAACTATCTGAATTGACTAGTTGGTTAACGAGTTAACTAGGTGACAACTTTTAAGCACATGAATCTGCTGACTGCTTAGCTTATATTACACATTGGCTGACTACATGGCCAACTTGTTAGCTATCTTAACAAGTTGGACCACTAGTCGGCCGACTAGTTTGGTGGGTCAACATGTTGACTGTCAAATTGGCACAGTATTTAGCTCAGTTAACTAGTTGGCTGACTAATTATCTGACCTAAGTAGTCAGTCGACTAGTTCACCGACTGGTTAGCTGACCTAACTAGTTGGCTGACTACTTAGCTGAGCTAACTTTCAGCTGACAAGTTGGCCAACTAGTCAGTCGATTGGTTAACTGATTTAACTATTTGGCTGGCTAGTCAGCCTACAGGTTAGCTGCCTTAACTAGTCGGCCAGCGAGTGAGCCGACGGGTGAGCTGAATTAACTAGTTGGCCGGTGAGTGAGCTGACTGGTCAGCCAAATTTAGTCAGCTGGCGAGTGAGGCAACAGGTCAGAATAATTAACAAGTCGACCTGCGAGTGAGCCGATCGATAAGCCAACTTAAATAATTGTCTGACAAGTGAGCCGATGGGTGAGCTGCCTTAATTAGTCAGCCAGTGAGTAACCCAACTTGTGAGCTGACTTAACTAGTCGACTGACGAGGAAGCCGACTAGTTAGCTGTCCTGTTGGTTTGCGAGCGAGCCAATAAGTTAGTTGACCTGTTTGTTGGTGAGTGAGCTGACTAATTTGTAGACCGGTTGGCAGGCAAGCGTGACGACTAGTTACTGGACCTGATGAAAGTGAGCGAGACCACTAATTAACTGCCTAGCTTGCTGAGATGCTAGTTGACTAGATAGCTAAGTAACTAGCTGATTTGCTAGCTGACTTAACTAGCTAACTAACTAGCCAGCTGGTTATCTAACTGAAATAACTAACTAGCAAACAAGCTATCTAGCTGTCTAGCCAGCTGACTTATCTAGCTAGACAACTGGCTAGTTAGATGTCTAGCTGACTTAACTAGCTACCTGACTAGCTAGGAGACTAGTTAGCTGACTTAACTAGCTAGCTGGCTAGCTAGCTGACTTAGCTGAGGAGGTAGTTGGTTGGCTAGCTGGCTAGCCAGCTGACTGAATTAGCTAGGTACCTGGTGGGCTAGATGATTAGCAAGCTGTCTTAACTAGTTAGCTACATAGCTGGCTAACTGGCTAGGCAGCTTGCTAACTAGCCAGTTGGCAGGCCAGCTGGCTTGTCTGCCAGTTTAAATAGCCAGCTGGCTGGCTGAACTTTTGAACAACCAACCAGCTTAACTAGCCAGCCACCCTGCTGGTCAGCTGGCTAGCCAGTCAATTTAACTATCTGATCACCTACCTGAACAGCCTGCTAATCAGCTGGCTTAACTTGCCAGACACCTGGCTAGCCAGTTGGCTAACCAGCTGACTTAACTAACTGACTTAACTGGAGAGACATCCGACTAGCCAGCTGGCTTAACTTGCTAGCCACCTAGCTAGACAGCCAGCTAAAAAGCTGATTTCAGTCGCTGACTTAACTAGCTAGCCAGCTGGTAAGCCAACTGACTTGATTAGCTAGCTACCTACCTAGCCAGGTGGCTAGCCAGCTGAATTTTCTAGCTGACTTAAACAGCTAGCCAGCTGACTAGCAAGCTGACTAAAATACCTAGCTACCTAGTTCGCCAATGGGTAGCCACTTTAATTAACTAGCAGAATTAAACAGCTAGCCAGCTGACTAGCCTGCTGTCTCAACTAGTTAACTGAACTGGTTAGCCAGCTGTCTAGCCAGCTGATTTAAGTAGTTGACATCACTTGCTAACCAGGTGTCTAGCCATCTGACTTAACTAGTTAACTACAAATGTGTCCCACATGCTTGCCAGCTGATTTAGTCATCTAGATACCTAGGTATCCAGCTGGCTAGAGAGCTGACTTAACTAGGTGACCTCACTAGCTAGCCAACTGGCTAGCCAGCTGACTTAATGAGTTAACTACCCAACTAGGCAGCTGGCTAGCCAACTGACCTAACTAGCTGACTTACTAGCTAGCCAGCTGACTTTACTAGCTGAAATAAATAGCTAGATAACTAGCTAGCTATCTAGCTAGCTAACTGACTTATGCTGCTGACTTAACTAGCCAGCTAGCTGACATAACTTGCTGACTTAACTAGCTTGCTACCTTGCTATCCAGCTGTCTTAGCTAGCTGAAATAACTAGCTAGCCAGCTTTCTAGCCAAATGACTTAATAGCTTTTTAATGAGCTAGCGAGCTGGCTAGCCAACTGACTCATTAAGGCGAATTAACTGGGTAGCGAACTGGTTAGCCAGCTGACTAACTAGTTGAGTAAAGAGCTAGGTCGCTGACCAGTCAGGTGACTAAAGAAGCTGAATTAACTAGTAATCCAGCTGACTAGTCAGCTGACATAACTAGCTCTCCAGCTCTCCAGCCACCTGGATAGTCTGCTGACTCAATTAGCTGACATAGTTAGCTAACCAGCTGGCTAGTGAACTGACTTGACTAGGTCACTATCTGTCATAACTAGCTGTCTTTACTAGCTGGCCTGCTTTCTAGCCAGTTGTATTAATTAGCTTTCTACATAGCTCAAAATCTGGGTATCAAGCTGAATTAACTAGGTGCCATATCTAGCTAGCCAGCTGTCCAGCCAACTGAATAAATATCAAGCTACCTTGTTATCCAATGGGCTAGTCAGCTGACAACAAGGTGACTTAACTCTTTAGCCAACAGGCTACACAGCTGACATAACTAGCTAACTTCCCATCTAGCAAGCTGGCTAAAAAGTTGACTTAACTAGCTGACTTAACTAGCTAGCCAAGTGGCTAGCCAGCTGACTTAATTGCCTAGCTATCTAGCTAGACAGCGGTCTATTCAGTTGACTTAACTAACTGACACAATGAAGTAGCCAGCTGACTAGCCAGCATTCTTAACTAGTTAGCTACCTAGCTAGACAACTGAATAGTCAGCTGACTTAATTAGCTGACATAACTAGACACCGGGTGGCTAGCCAGCTGATTTAACTAGCTACCTACTTACATAGCCTGCTGACTTGCCAGCTGACTTTACTACCTAACTACCTATCTAACTTGCTGGTCAGTGAGCTGACTTAACTCGTTAGCTACTAGCTAGCTAGCCTACTCAAACAGTTGACTAATCCCGTTTGCAAACTAGCTAGCTATCTGACTCAACTAACTGACTTAACCCTTCAGTTAACTAGCTAACTACCTAACTCAACCTGAAGACTTAACCCATTAGCTATCTTGCAAGCTAGCTGTCTGAACCAGCTGACTAAGTAAGAAAGCTGACTTAACTAGTTTACTTAGCTAGCTGACTTAACTACTTAGCTAGCTGAATTAACTGGCTGACTTAACTAGTTAACTAGCTGACTTAACTGCCTGAATTATAATGTTGACTAACTATTTAACTAGCTGACTTAATTAATTAGCTAACTAATTTGGTAGCAGAGTTAAGTAGCTGACTTAAATAATTAGCTAATTGGTGAGCTAGCTGACTTAGCTAGCTAACTTAGCTAGCTAGCTGTTTAGCTAGTAGACTTAGTTAGCTGACAATTAATTGGCCAGCGAGATAGCTAGTTGATTTAACGAGTTGGTTAAGGAGTTAGCTAACTGTTTTAACTAGTTGATAATTGAGTAAATTAGCTGATTTAACTAGTTGGTTAAAAAGTTAGCTAGGTGACTTACCTTGTTGACTGATTAGTCAGCCGACTAGTTAGCTGGTTTAACACATTGACTACACGGCTGATTTCTTAGCTGGCATAACGAGTTGGTTGATTAGGCGGCCGACTAGTTAGCTGGGTCAAAAATTTGACTGACGAGTTGACCCACTAGTTAGCTCAGTTAACTAGTCAGAGTGCTGCTTTGCTGAACAAACTATTCGGCCGACTAGTTGACCAAGTATGTATCTGGCCTAACTAGTAGGCTTACAAGTTAGGTGGGCTAGCTTATCAGCTGACAAGTTGGACGAGTAGTCGGCCGTTTGGTTAGTTAACTCAACTATTTGACTGGCTTGTAGGCTGACCAGTTAGATGACTAAACAAGTCGGCCTGCGTGTGAGCCGACAGGTGAGCTGACTTAACAAGTTGTCCAGTGAGTGAGCCGAATTGTCAGCTGACTTAACTAGTCAGTCGACAAATGAGCCGAATTCTCAGCTGATTTAACAAGTCGGCCAGTGAGTGAGCTGAACTGTCAGCTGACTTAACTAGTCAGCCAGAAGTGACCTGATTGGTCAGCTGAATTTAGTGTGCTGACGAGTGAACCAACAGCTCAGAAGATATAAATAGTCGACCGACAATCGAGCTGACCGGTGAGTCGAGTTAACTAGTCGGTCTGCCAGTGAACCAATGGGTGAGCTGCCTTAACTAGTCGACCAGCGAGCAAGCCAAATGGTGAGCTGAGTTAACTAGTCAGCTGGTGGGGAAGTCGACTAGTTAGCTGACCTGTTGGCCTGCAAGCGAGCCGACAAGTTAGTTGATATGTTGGCTGGTGAGTGAGCCTACTAGTTTGCTGAATGGTTGGCAGGCGAGTGAGCTGACTAGTTAGCTGACCTGCTGGAAAGCGAGTGATCCCACTAGTTAGCTGACCAGCTAGCTGAGTTACTAGCTGACTAGTCAGCTAAGTAAGTAGCTGTTTTGCTAGCTGACTTAACTAGCTAGCTGACTTGCTAACTGGCTATCTAGCTGACATAACTAGCTAGCAAACAAGTTATCAAGCTGTCTAACTAGCTGACTTAATTAGCTTGTTAACTGAGTAGTTAGCTTGCTAGCTGATTTTTACTAGCTGAATAGATAGCTGACTTGCTAGCTGGCTTAACTAGGTGGCTTACTAGCAACATGACTAGCTAGCTGACTTAACTAGGTAGCTAAATAGTTAGCTGACTTGCTAGCTGACTTAACTAGCTAACTGGCTAGATAGCTGTCTTAACTAGCTGACTAGCTAGTTGGTTGGCTAGATGGCTAGCCAGGTGACTTAACTAACTAGCTACCTGGTTGGCAAGATGGCTACCAAGCTGTCTTAACTAGCTAGCTAAATGACTGGCTAGCTGGCTAGGCAGCTGGCTAGCTAGCTAGCGGGCTGACCAACTGGATAGCCAGTTGGCTAAAATAGCCTGCCAGATAGCTGGACAGTCGAATTGCCAACCGGCTTAACTAGCCAGTCACCCTGCTGGTCAGCTGGTTAGCCAGCTGGCTTAACTAGCTGGCCACCTACCTGGCCAGCCTGCTAACCAGCCGGCTTATGCTGCCAGCCACCTAGCTAGCCAGCCGGCTGTCTAGCTGACTTAAATAACTGAATTAACAAGATAGCCATCCAGCTAGCCAGCCGGCTTAACTAGCAAGCTATCCAGCTAGACACATGGATATCCACTTGAATTAACTAGCAGAATTAACGAGCTAGCCAGCTGGATAGCCAGCTGACTGAACTAGGTGACTAAACTCGTTAGCCAGCTGGCTAGTCAGCTGATTTAAATAGCATACATCACTAGCTAACCAGGTGGCTAGCCAGCTGACTTAATTAGTTAACTACATTCATATCCCGCATGCTTGCCAGCTGACTTAACTATCTAGATAACTAGGTATCCTGCTGGCTAATGAGCTGATTTAACTAGGTGACCTTACTAGCTAGCCAGCTGGCTAGCCAGCTTACTTAACTAGCCGTCTTAACAAGCTAGCCAGCTGGATTAACAAACTGACTTAACTAGCTAGCTACCTAGCAAGCCAGCTGAATTTATTAGCTGAAATAACTAGCTAGATACCTAGCTAGCTCTCTAGCTAGGTAGCTGACTTATCTAGCTGACTTAACTAGTCAGCTCACTGACATAACTAGCAGACTTAACTAGCTAGTTATCTAGCTAGTTAGCTGAATTAACTAGCTGAAATAACTAGGTAGCCAGGTGTCTAGCCATCTGACTTAACTTGCTTTTTAACTAGCTAGCGAGCTGGCTAGCCAACTGACATAAGGAGGAAGTGACTTAACTAGCTAGCAAGTGGTAAGCCAGCTGACATAACTAGTTGATTAATGAGCTAGGCCATCTACCTGACCAGCCTGCTAATAAACTGGCTTATCTTGCCAGCAACCTAGCTAGCCAGCCAGCTATCCAGCTATCTTAACTAGCTGACTTAACTAGATAGACATCCAGCTATCCAGCCGGCATAACTAGCTATACACCTAACTAGCCAGCCAGCAAGCCAGCTCACTTAACTCGCTGACTTAACTAGCTACTGAGCTGTTTAGCCAGCAGACAAAATTAGCTAGCTACCAATAAGTAAGGTGACTACCCAGCTGACTTAACTAGCTGACTTAACCAGCTAGCCAGCAGGCTAGCCTACTGACTTAACTAGCTAGCTAACTAGCTAACAAGATGCCTAGCCACTTGAGTTAACTGGTTGACTTAACCTGCTAACCAGCTGGCTAGCCAGGTGACTCAACTATGTGACTTACCTCGTTAGCCACCTGGCCAACCAGTTGACTTAACTAGCTGACATCAGTAGACAGTCAGCTGGATAACCAGCTGTCTTAATTAGCTAGCTACCTATGTATCCCGCTGGCTTGACATAACTAGCTCTCTACCTACCTAGCAATCTTCAAGTCAGATGACTTAAATAGCTGAATTTAACAGCTGGCCTGCTTGCTAGTCATCTGAATTAACCAGGTTGATTTATAGCTGGGCTCTGGCTAGTAAGGTTACTTAACTAGTCGACTTAACAAAGTAGCCAGCTGTCTAGTGAGTTGACATAAGTAGCCAGCTACCTAGCTAGCCAGTTGGCTAGCCAACTGACTTATCTAGGTGACTTAACTAGATAGCCACTGGGATAGACAGTTGACTTATCTATCTAGCTACCTAACTAGCCAAATTTCTGGAGAGCTGATGCAACTAGGTGACTTAACTCGCTAGCCAGCTAGCTAGCTGGCTGACCTAACTGCCAAGATACCTAGCTAGCCAGCTGGATAGCCATCTGACTTAACAACCTAGATACCTACATAACCTGCTGGCTTGCCAGCTGACTTAACTATTAGCTACCTAACTAACGAGCTGGCTATTGAGCTGACTTAACTAGGTTATTTAACTGACTAGCTAACTGGCTTGGCAGCTGACTTAACTAGCTAGCTACCCAGCTGGCGGCTGGCTCACCAGCTCACTTAAATCACTGACAACTTGCCAGCAAGCTGACTAAACTAGCCTACTTAACCAGATGTCTACCAAGCTAGTCAACTGGCTTAATTAGCTAGCTTAAGTAGCTAGCTACCTAGCTAGCTATATTGGTAGCCACCTGACTTAACTAGCTGACATAACTAGCTAACTAGTTCTCATAACTAGCTGTCTTATGTAACTTGCTTCCTAGCTAGCCAGCTGGTTTAACTAGCTGAGTTAACTAGCTAGCTACCTAGCTGGCCAGCTGACTTATATAGTCAGCTAACTAGTGAGGTACCTAGCAAGCCAGCTGACTTAGTTATCTAACAAGATAGGTACCTAGATAAAAAGCTGACTCAAATAGTTAGTGGCCTAGCTAGCTTGCTGACTTAACCAGCTAGCTGACTAGTAAGCGTATTCCTTATCTAATGTGCTAGCTACCTGACTTAATCATCTGACTTAGCTCATTCTCTAAAGAGCTAGGTAGCTTACTCAACCAGCTGACTTAACTCATTAGCTAACTAGTTATCTTGCCTACTCAACCAGCTGACACAACCCGTTTGCTAACTGCCTAGCTAGCTGACTCAACCAGCTGACTTAACCCGTTAGTTAACTAGCTAACTACCTCACACAACCTGCTGACTTAACCCATTAGCTAACTAGCTAGCACACTGTCTTAACCATCTGACTAAATTAGAAAGCTGACTTAACTAGCTGACTTAGCTATCTGACTTAACTACTTAGCTAGCTGACATAACAGGCCAACTTAACAAGTTAGCTAGCTGTCTTAACTACCTGAATTATATAGTTAGCTAACTATTTAACTAGCTGAATAACTAGCTGCTTTAAATTATTATCTAACTAGTTAGG
>NW_007234992.1:0-18396 GCF_000164805.1 Carlito syrichta
CCTTGAACATACTCCAAAAAGAGTGAGAAGATCCAAGTGTCTCCGATGAGCTCGTCTGGGAAGAACATATCTATCCCTGGCATGCAACTCTGCTGGGGAAGTCCTGCCTCTTGGGGCAGATGCCATCATGCTCTTGGACCCAGTCCCAGGCTTCTCCTGGCAGTTGAGGCAGTCCACCAAGGGAATGCTGGAGTGTCCAGCTCTTCAGAATTTCTGATGTTGCTGATGCTGGAGAAGGAGATGCAGGGCACCGAGCTGTCAGATATTCTACCATGAGCTCTTCCTCGCCCAGAGCTGCCAGTCAAGGCCCTGAAAGGATAAGGTCGATTCCATTGCTACTGTTTCTGTCACCTCCACTACAACTGTTGGGATAGAGAAGAGTTGCCCCTGCAACCCTAATATACTTGCGTGGCTATTCAGAAAGATCTAGGCTCCTTGGGCAAGAACGTTGGATGTATAAAAGTTAGTACAATCTTGGAGAAGATTTGGGGGATAAAACAGAAACCATGGCTCACAGCAGTGCCACCCAATGTGTGTCTTTTTTTTACCTCACCTTCTGGGAAGACCACAGACTTTCTGCCTCTGATCACTTACACTTTGCAGGTCTCTGCTCCTTGTGGCACCACTGGCTTGGTCCAGCTGGCTGCCACGTCTCCTATCCTGTCCCTCTGTTCCTAGCCCCATACCTTTCTCTTTCAAGTCACACTTCTACAGATGAAGTCCCAGACATCCATGTGCATCAATCCCCATCATTCTTTTTCTTTCCTCACCCCTGCTCCAGTCTGTTCTACCCTGACCACTGCTACTCCCAGCAACCAATTCCACAGGAGTCATTTCTAGCATCTCAGCTATCACATCTGTTCACTTGATCTCACAACCCACTTCAGACCCCGGGGCCATTTACATTGACAGTATACCTCTTTTAAAGTTGTGATTCTGCGATCCACACCCAGCTTCAGGGTGAGTGCCCTCTGAACTGCCCTAATACAAATTTATGTGCAGTGCATTGACACCCTGAAAAGACATCGGTCTGCATCTGCCCATCTACATTTAATTGATCCACTCCACTTCTGAACCATACCTTTGACTGGAAAACTACCTATTTGCCCAAATTTAGGACACCTAATGGGCAAAAGCAGGGACCCTGTGTCCCCAGTGCCCTGTTTTGACAAGACTTCCTCTGCTGACCTCCATTCTAGTGAGCAGCACCACTGCCATGTCATTATCCAAGCCAACCATGACTCCAGTGCCATAGACACCACCCCTCCTTCCAAGGCTGCCAATTACCAGTTTCCCCCTGTATCCAAGAATGGTCACCCATTCACACAGAGCACCCAAGAACCCACCGCTAAATGTGGGTGGTGCAATGGAGAACACCACTGTGCATTTGTAGGAAACCCCCCAATCTCCTTTTGAGCCAAAATACTAGTGAACCACCCAGTCAGATTATTCCTTGTGACTTTAGTGTAGCCACCATTGTTGATCAAATAGTTGTATTTGGAAGACTTGGAAAGATATCTGTCCCAAAAAGGTACACAAATGACCAACATATATAAGAATTTTAGAACTAGAAAAGGGCCTTTCAAATTATCCCCACGAGAACACAATGCAAAAAAAAAAAAAAAAGAATCAAGAGAAAGGGCAATGTGTCGGAGTCCAGCTCCGACCTATGAGCGGGGGCTGGACCTGCTCCAGGGAATCAGGATGGCGAGAAGAAACCACTCGGAGGCAGTTCTTCTGGGATCAGTCTGATCAGGACTGAGTCCAATTTTATTCAAACTTTTTCCAGCTTATATACCATTTTCTATAACCTCCAGCAGTATGATAAATATCTGCTGGGGGCTTATAGGTCTCACGATGCATAACGTACTTCACAAAAGATTTTTGCTTAAGGTAACAATTAACAATCAAAATTCCATGATGCATATCATGCTTCACAAAGCTTACATCAAGATAAGGAGTGTATGATTTCAGTAATAGTTTTGCTAACTGCTTTCTATAATATTTAATGATTAATCTGTATGTTATAAACTACATTGAATTTTACTTAAGCTAAAAATTTCCCTTTTTACTAACCTACTATGATTTAACAAAACAATCAAGATTTATATTAATTATCTTAACTTCTAGTAGTGAAAATATTTTTGCTGGGGGGCATATGAATCCAGTGATACACATCATATCTATTAAATCTGCGTCACAAGATCCACATGCTCCAAACAGAATGATTAGTATCAGAGTACACATGTTTAAAACAAAATCATAACTAACACCTATGATTTTCAGCATCCAACTATATGATTTAATATATGATTTCTTATAAAACTTCAAATATATAATTTCAAATGATAAACTGATAAAGCAGATAAAGCACAGATTATACCTAAGAGAAGAAGACAGAGAGGCACTAGTCTCGGTGTCTCGCATGCTTTAAACTTTGATCTTAAAAGCCTGTCAGAGACACCGTTGCCAGAGCCCTCTATAAAATGCTAAATAGTGAGAAGCAGAAAACGTCAACCACAGTGTTCCACAAACCCAATGTGTACCTTACCATCAAAGTCTGCCGGACACTGAAGTTGACACCTCAAAGCAGAAATCCAAAGTGCAAAAGTATATCCAATAATAAGTGAGAGTACATAGGATTCACTCTCCAACAGGCCTGTGACTGGGTTTTATCACTACCATACACAGGCATATTAGAGGGCAAATTTCAAGCAGAAGGAGGTGGAGTAGCAAGCACAAGGTCACATAGTGTTATATATGGATAACTGAACTATGTATATATTTTTCTAAACTTCCTTATAAAAATTCTGGTCTAAGTGAATAAATCAAATAGTGGTTGTCACACCTTTGGACAAGAAAAGTCACAGTTGCCATGATGATGGCCGGGGGGCAGAGGTAGACTAAGAGTTTTGGCACATAATGAAACTAAGAACGTTCTGCCTGGCTAGAGGCAGGAAAACAAAACTATTAAAGCAATTTCTGCTTACAGAAACAAAGGCTGTATGGTTACTACTGAGAAACAGAGACTTAACAATGGCTCAGAGAGTCAGAGAGAAATGGAAACTTAAAGTACAGAATGTTTTCTGCTGTAAGGCCTTACCCAAAATTTTAGTCTAACACTGTAAAAGGTTTACTTTCAAACAATATAAGCTTTTATGTCACATATACAAACTGGTCACTATTCATATACCAACACTATAGGTGTCACTGATGCTTTTGTGTCAAAAGCAGATCTTCATCATGGACCTTCATAGGCCTCAACTGTATAACTGTAGATGTTGGCTCCCAATAGCAATGTCTCTAAGAAATGTGGAATTATTTAACATATTCAAACATAAGGAGGAGTCTCCAAGAATGTGGGATTTGTAAAACACCCAAACCTAAGGCTCACAGGTGTTCTCAAGGAAGAAGAGAGAGCAATGGGTTTAGAAAATTTATTTGAGGGAAAAATGTAGAAAAGCGTTTCTGGCCTTGACAGAGATTGAAACATCCAGACAAGAAGGTCAAAGGTCTTCTGGCAAATTCCTTGCAAACAGGTCATCCTCAAGAGTTTACAGTCTATATAGTCAGGCTATGTCGAGTCAATGGAAAAGAATTCTAAGAGCATTGACACAAATGCATTCAATAACTTATGAAGGCAAATTTATCAGACTAACAGCAGACTTCTCAGCAGAAACTCTACAAGCTAGAGGGGTTTGGGGCCCCATCATCAATGCCCTCAAGTAGAATAACTGTCAGTAAAAAAATTTTGTATTTCACAAAATTAAGTCATAAATGAAAGAGAACTAGGGACTTTCTCAGACAAGCAAATGCTGAGAGAATTTGTCACCACTAGCCTGGCTGTATAAAAAATAATCAGACGACTTCTAAACATTGAGATAAAAATGCACGAGTAGAAAAAAAGCTCGCAGAACCTATAGTCTCCCAAGGCAATGGAGAAAATAAAGCATTGCATTAAAAATCAACATAATGACTAAAGAGAGGACCAAACTTTACCTGTACGATGCTCAGTTGTATACCTAATCCTGAATGGTACCCTACATCTTTAAATTAAAATATATTTAAAAAAATCAACATAATGAATGGAACATTTAATTTATCCAGTTTCTCTCCAACTTTGAACCATCCCTTTGGATGGAAAACTCCCCATTAGCCCAAATTCAGGACACCCAATGTGCAACAGCAGGGACCCTGTGTCTCCAGTACCATTTTTACAAGACTTTCTATCATGGTTGCTCCAGTGACCTCCACTCTAGTGATCAGTGCATCTGCCACATCATTAACCAAGTCAATCTTTGGAACAGTACCTTACATGTCAATATTTAGACTTAAAGACAGCAGTCTCAATGCCCCCATGAAAAATATGTAAAACAACAGAATGGATTTAAAAAACAATCTAAATATCTGCTGCTTTCAAGAGACTGACTTATCAAAGACTCCTATAGACTCAAGGTAGAATAGTGGGAAAGTATATTTCATGCAATTGAGAATCAAAGTGAGCAGTAGTAGCGATTCCCATATCAGATTAAACAGGTTTTAAGTTAATAAAATCAAGAAAAAAAGACAAATAGTCATTATATAATGATAAAGGTATCAATCCAAGAATAAGATATAATAATTTTAAATACATATGCACCTGACACTAGAGTTAATTGTATTATAAAACATATTTTGTTATACCTAAGAGAAGAAATAAGCAGCAATACTATAATAGAGGGAGTTTTCAACACTCCAATGATGCAATAGAAGACTCATCAAAGCAAAAAGCCAACAAAGAAACATTGAAGATAAACTGGACCCTAGGAAAATGGACCTAACACACATCTACACAATATCCTACCACAAAAATGCAAAATATACATTTTTCTCATCAGCACATGAAACATTTTCCAAGTTAGAGCATGTCATATGCCATCAATCAAGTCTCAATAACCAAAAAATCCAAAATTATATCAAGCACCTAGTCAGACCAGAGTAGAATAAAACCAGAAATCATATTCAAGAGGAACTCTCTAAATCAAATACATGGAAACTAAATAACTTGCTCCTGAATGATCTTTCAATCAAAATAAACTCAAGCTAGAATTTAAAAATCTCTAAAAATGAATGTTAACAGAAACCCAAGTTATAAAAACACCTGCAATACACAATAAACTGGATCATAGGAAAATATATAGTGCTTGAGGCCTACCTTGGAAAAATGGAAAGGTCACCTATACAACCCACCATCACCTAATGGAAATAAAAAAAATATAAACCACCCAAACCGACACCTACCAGAAGGAAGAAATAATAGACATTAGTGGAGAAGTAAACAGAATTGAAGCAAACAAACAAAAAATTACAAAGAATCAATGAAACAAAAAGCTGACTTTTTGTAAAGAAAAATATAATTGATAGAATACTAGCTGGATTAATTAAGACAAGAAGAAGAGAAAAGATTTAAATTAGCTCAGTCAGAAATGGAAATGGAGACATTACATCTGAGATTATTATGAACACCTCTACAAAAACAAACTAGACAATCTAGAGGTAATGGATACATTCTCGGGAGGATGAAAACACCAACCATGAATCAGGAAGTAATAGACATCCCTGACAGATCAATAGCAAGTAGCAAGTTTGAATCTGTAATTAAAAGTCTCTCAACAAAAAAATCTACGGCTGGGCATGGTGGCTCATCCTGTAATCCCAGCACTTTGGAAGGCCGAGGTGAGAGGATTGCCTGAGCCTGTGAGTTCAAGAGCATCCTGGGCAACTTGGTGAGACCGTGTCTCTACAATAAATCAAAAAATAAACTGGACATCATAGTGCTTGCCTGTAGTTCCAGCTACTTGGAAGGTTGAGGCAGAAGGTTCACTTGAGCCCAGCATGATGTTTAGGCTGTGGTAGTTGTGAGCGTGTCACTGCACTCCAACTTGGGTGACGGAGTGAAACTCCAACTCAAAAAAAAAAAAAAATGCCATAACCTGGCAGATTCACAGCCAAATTCTAACACATTTTTTTCTTCTCTATTAGAAAGTAGTATTTATTGAGAGGACAGAAAAGCTCCCACAGTGGGAGGGGGCCCAAGGGCGTTGCCCTCTAACACACTTTCAAGGAAAAACTGGTCCCAATCCTATTAAGAATATTTCATGAGATTGAATAGGAGGGAATTTTCCCTCATTCTATCTATGAAGCCAGTATTACACTAATACCAAAGTCAGCAAAAGATACAACAACAAAAAAAGAACTACAGACCAATAAAACTTTTGAACAGAGATGCAAATTTCCTTAAAAAAAAACTAGCCAACTGAATCCAACAGCACATCAAAAAAATAATCTACAACAATTAAGTGAATTTTATCCCAAGGATGCAATGATGGTTCAACATGTGCACATCAATAAATGTGACTCACCTCATAAATAAAATTAAAAACATAAATCATATTTTCATTTTAATAGATGTAGAAAAACATTTGAGAATATCCAGTATACCTTCTTAATAAAAATCCTCAGCAAAATTGGCATAGAAGAAACATAGCTCAAAATAATAAAAGCTATATATGAATAACCTATAGTCAAAGTCATACGGAATGAGGAAAAATTAGAATCATTCCCTATCAGAACCAGAAAAAAAGTAAGGATGCCCTTTTCACCACTCCTAGTCAACATAGTACTGGATGTTCTAGCAGAGCAATCAGGTAAGTGGAAGAAATAAAACTTATCCACATTAGAAAGAAGAAGCCAAATTATTTCTGTTTGCTGATGATGTGATCTTATACCTAGGAAATCCTAAAGACTATTTCAAAAGAGTCTTGAACTTGAGAAATGAATTCAGTAAAGTCTCAGGTTACAAAAACAGCACACATACACCAATACAGACCAAACTGATTCTCAAATAAGATTCTTCATATCATTTACAATATAAAAATTTTAAATGCCTAAGAATATATTTCACCAAGAAACTGCAACATCTCTACAAGAAGAACTGCGAAATACTGATGAAAGAAATTGTAGAGGATACAAACAAATGGCAAAACCTCCCATTCTAAATTAATTGGATGAATTCACATAGTTAAAGTGACCATACAACCTAAGTAATTGACAGATCCCATGCAATCACTATGAAATACCAATGCTATATTTCACAGAATTAGAAAACAAAACAATTCTAATATTTATATGGAACCAAAGAAGAGCCCAGCAGCCAAAATAATACTCAACAGAAAGAACAAAGCTGGAGGCATTACATTACCTCATACAAACTTTCCAATAAGGCTATAGTAACCAAAACAGCATGTACTGGTACCAGAGCAGACACATGAACCAATGGAACAGAATAGAGAATCTAGGAATAAACCCAAATATGTACAGGCAACTGATCTTTTAGTAAGCAGACAAAAATATATATGTTGGGGAAAGGACACCTTACTCATCAAATGGTGCTAGGAAATTTAGATAGCCACATGCAGAACTGAAACTTGATTCCTATCTCACAATATACAAAAACAAACTCAAGATGGATTAAAGACTTAAATGTTAGACATTATACCACAAGAATCTGAGAAGAAAACTTGGCAAGAACTTTTTTGGACAATGGCATAGGTGAATAATTCATGGCTAGACTACAAAAGCAAATGCAACCAAATAAATAAAAAAATAAACAGGAGGGACTTAATCAAACAACAAAGCTCTGGACAGAAAATGAAATAATTAACACAGTAAACAGGCAACTTACAGAATAGTAGAATGTATTTGCAGACAATATAATGATGAAAGTCCATTATCTACAAAAAATCAAACAAATCAATAATAAATCATATAACCCCATTTAAAATTTGGAAAATGACATGAACAGACTTTTCTCAAAAGAATATTTACAAATGACATAAGAAACTTATTTTTAAAATGCTCATCTCTAATCACTAGGGGAATGCAAATTAAAATCACAATAAGATACCACCTTACACCAGTCAGAATGGCCATTTTTCAAAAATCAGAAAGTAAATGTTGGTGTAGATGTGGTGAAAAACTTACACACTATTGGTGGGAGTGAAAATTACTACAACTTCTATGGAAATCAGTCTTATATCATATTTCAAAGAACAAAAAGTCAATCCACCATTTGATCAAGCAGTCCTACAACTTGATATCTACCTAGTATATATAATACATATAATACATTTCCTTATATGTCTAGAGCAGCACAATTCGCCATTGCAATGATCTGGAACAAACCTAAATTATGCCCATCAACTGGACACAGGAGAATATCAAATATTTTATACATATATAAATTACACCATGAAGTATTATCCAGTCATAAAAAAAGTCTTTTGCAGGATCCCATATGATATCAGAGACAATAATTCTAAGTGAAATAATGCAGAAATAGAAATGAAAAACTAAATTCTGTATGATATCACTCAGTGAGAGCTAACCAAAGAGTCAGCAAAGACGTAAAGAAAGGTATCTGCACATTGAAGACTCTGAAGGGAGAGAGTAAGAAGAGGGGAAGAGTTGAAAAATCACCTATCAGATACAATATGCACTAGTGACAGTGATGGGTACACTTAAAACCCAGACTTCTCCAGTATACAATGCAGCCATGCAACAAAAACTATTTGTACACCTAAAGCTATTATAAGATTTTTAAAAAGTAGATTAAAAAACATACACATACACGCAATAAGAAATCACTTCACACCTGTCAGAATGTTTAACACCAAAAAGATAAGGGTTGATTAGGATGTGGAGAAATTGGAATTACTGCACACCATAAGTGGGAATGTATTAATACAACCAATATGAGAAACAGTATGGAGTTTCCTCAACAAATTAACAGGGGAATTACCATATGCTCCAACAATTTCACTTTTGGGTATTTATTCCAAAAAAATTGAGATCTGGATCCTGAAGGCATATTAGCACTCCCATGTTTGTTGAAGCATGATTAGCTACAGATAAGTTGGGAACAGTGTAAATGTCCATCAAAAGATCAATGGATAAAGAAAAACAACAAAAATATATAAAGGAATAACAGCAATTGCAGCAACAACATCATAAGAAATTCCCTTCCCCAAAATATATAATAAAGTAGCAAATATAATCATCAACATACCATTAATTACTTTAAGTGTACATATACTCAATGCACCAAATAAAAGACAGTTTATAAAACAGTTCATAAAAAAGAATTTATAAAACAAAGTACAGGATACTTGGGAAGATGGCACTAGAAAAGTCGGGCTTAGTGAGTCCCAGTGTGACTGAATGAGTGCATGGAAAATTTTGCATATGTACCAGTGAGTAAGTGAGTGTGTGAGTGGCTGACTGAGTAGGGACACGGGAACAAGTGGCCAGAGCTTTCCTGATGAAGTGGCTGGTGCCACAGCTGCTCTGCTTGATCCCTAGTGCTTCCTGAGGTGCAGAAGCCAAGTTCCATTTTTTAAAAATCAACAAAATCCTTCCCAGGAAGAGGCTACTATGACAGACTGCAAGCTCCTCATCACTTCAGTACCTGGCTGGACTTTGTCAGCAAGGGCAGTGGAGAGAGCAGAGCAAGGGAATCCAGAGGCAGAGAAAGAGGCACCCCACCACCATCTCAAAAACTGGGCAGGAAAGTGTTCCAGCTTGTTCACCATGGAGCAACAGACCTGACCTGATATCTGTGACTGGCAGATTGACTACTCAAGGGTTGATTATGACCCAGAGGGAATATCCCCAAAGCACAAACTCCAGAGGGACAGGATGAGTGCTGAGTCTCAGGTTTCCCACACCCAACCCTGATTCAGTCAGGGAACAAAAGGAGTGGCCAGAAAAGGACAAGGAAGACCCAAAGAGATCAGTGGTGAGTCAAGTGCTGACTCAACCCCCTCCTCCCAAGCACTTCTCTGAATGTCAGACCAACATGGCTGGGGCATGACTAAAAGAGATGAACCCAGGCACACCCTGGACTTCAACTACAATAGGAGGACTCTACTCCAATACCTGCTAAAGAGATAATCCCTCACCTTCCCACTGGAAGGAATACCCTGAACATACTAGAGTTGGAAGGGAGGACTGAAACCCTACCCACCCCCCACTGCCCCCTCCTCCTTCCCTGGGAAGGACACTGAGGAGTTGTGAATGAGGCTGAAGTTCTGCAGGAGACAGTAAAGGGGCAGCTAAGATAAACAATTACAGAACCTGCCACAAGAGGGCAGATTTTTGAAAAAAAATTTGATATTTTTCTTTTGGGCATGATTGTGTGTGAGGGCTAGATATGCATCCTGCCATCCCCTTTTGTCCACCTCTTCTTTTGTTTTTTGTGTTCTGTTTACACATGTACATGAAGGATTGAGTGTTCATCTTTCAGTTTTGTTTGTTTTTGCTTTTTTGTTCTTCACTTTTTTTAGTTCATTGTGAGTGTGAATACATGTGTTTGGGTTAAATTTGAATTCCTTTTTTTCTTTTTGCTCTTTTTTTTCTCTTTTTCTTCTTTTTCTTGGGGTTGAACTTGTGTATGTGTGTATGGTTTTCCTGTCTTTTGTTTTTGTGATTTTTTTTGTTTTGCTTTGTTGCTATTCCAGTTTATTTTGGGGTGGTGTGTGTGCGTGTGCGTGTATGTGTGTTTGTTTAATTGTTTTTTTGCTTTAGTTTCTGCTCTTGATGTTCTGTAGTTTTTTTAATTTTTTTCATTTTTATCTGTCTAATTTAATCTTATTTTCCCTGTCCTCCTCATTGCTGTTACTGTATTTGGACTCAGGGGTTACGCACACATACCCATTGCATTGTCATATAGATTGGTAGTGGAGAGTAGGTCTCAGGGAAAACTAAAATAATCAGTGAAAATTGTGGTTTGCAAGTAGTTTCTGAATTCTAGCTCTCCATCATCAAACTTATTTAACTCTCAAAACTACAAGAGACAGCAAAGCTTCCCCCTATTTCAAAATAGAATAAAGTCAGAGGCCTGATCAAGGAAGAAAAGAGGACTAGGCAAACATCAGAAGAGAAAGTCTTTCCCACTACCACTGAACAATGGAACTAAAGAGAAAAGAAAGAGTTTTGTCACAAATGAGAAAAAATCAAAAGAGGAACACAGGTAACTCCCAGTATTACAAAGAGAAAACATCTGAAAAAGCAGAACTCTGAGTCCAAACAATTGAAGTTACCAACAACTGGTCTTAGAATGCAACAGGGATTAGGGAATGAATGAAAAGAGTGAATAAGACTAAAGAAAGGCAAGATGCAACACTGAAAGAACTTGCAACAGAGATTTTGGCAATAAAAAATTTCATCCAGTAAATAAATAACAAGATAAAAACATGGAAAGCAGAAATAATAAAGCAGAGGAAAGAATCTCAGAACTTGAAGACATGGAATTAATCCAATCTGTAAAAAACATAGAAAGAAAACTTGGAAAGAACAAAGCCTCCAAGCAATGTGTGATTATATCAGGAGACTGAACCTATGCCTGATTGGTATCCCAGAAGAAGAAAGGGAAATGGAAAGCACATTGGAGCAAGTATTCCAGGAAGTCATATAAGAAGACTTTCCCATCTCACCAGAGATGTGACCATCCAAACACAAGAGATACAGAGAACCCCTGCAAGACATCAAATGAGAAGGCCAACCCCTAGACACATAGTAATTCACCTAACACAAAGTAGGCACAAAAGAAAAACATCATAAAGGTAACAAGAGAGAAAAGTCAGATATTTACTGGGAAAAAAACAATCAAAGTAGCAGCAGATCTACAGGCAGAAACAGTACAAGCTAGAAGGGACTGGAGTCCAATAATCAAAATCCTCAAAGAAAAACAATTTCAACTCAGAATTTCCTACCCAGCCAAGCTCAGCTTCATCAGTGATGAAGAATTAAAATCCTTCCCAGATATCCAATTCCTAAGATGTATGTAGCTTCCAGACCAGCTTTACAGGAAACACTTAAAAAGATATAGAGCACAGAATAAAGAAAACAGAGAATGAATATGTACTTCCCAAGAGAACAGAACACAAAACCAACAGAGAATACATCACAACTACAAACTTGAAAACACAAACATACATCAACCTAAAAGCTAAAAGAAAACAAAGAAAAATTTTTGTAAGAACTTCATGACAGGGATAAACAATCACTTATCAATAATCAGCCTAAACATGAATGGGCTAAACACACCACTGAAAAGACACAGGATGGCAAACTGGATAAAAAATTTATGACCCAATAATTTGCTGCATCCAGGAAAGTCATCTCACCACAAAGGACACACAGACTCAAAGTCAGAGAATGGAAAATGAGTTTCTAGGTGAATGAGTCACAAAATTAAGCAGGAGTCGTGACCTTAATATCAGACAAAACAACCTTTAAGCTATTAAAAAATTTAAAAGATACAGGACATTGCATAATGATAAAAGGTTCAATCCATCAACAAGAAGTATCCATCGTAAACATATATGCACACAACATAGAAGCACC
Source organism: Carlito syrichta (assembly GCF_000164805.1). Taxonomy (NCBI): domain Eukaryota; kingdom Metazoa; phylum Chordata; class Mammalia; order Primates; family Tarsiidae; genus Carlito; species Carlito syrichta. The sequence goes on from NW_007234992.1 coordinate 12,445, forward strand.
AGTTTTTATAAAGCAACCACTAGCCGGGCTCGGTGGCTCAGCCTGTAATCCTGTGCCTTTGGGAGGCTGAGGTGAGTGGATTGCCTGAGCCCGCGGGTTCGAGACCCGCCTGGGCAGCTAGACCTCATCTTTACAATAAATTAAAAAAATCAGCTGGGAGTGGTAGCACATGCCTGTAATTCCGGCTACTTGGAAGGCTGAGGTGGAAGGATTGCCAGAGCTCAGCAGGTTGAGACTGTGGTGGCCGGGAGTGGCCACTGCACTCCAATCTGGGTGACAAAGTGAGACTCCAACTCAAAAAAAAAAAATTAAAATAAAAAAATAAAATAACCACTAAGTAAACAGAAAAAAGATATTAACTCTAACACTATTATAGTTGGGGACTTAAATATCCCACTAAAAACCCCTGATCAATTATTGAGGCGAAAATCTACAGAAATTTGGAGCCTCAACTTTATGACTGACCAAAAGGACTTAATAGATATCTACAGAACACTCCACCGAACAACAACAGAATAAATATTCTACTCATCACCACATGCAACATACTCTAACATTAACCACATCCTCAGTCATAAATCAAACATAAGCAAATTTCATAAGATTGAAATACTGCCATGCACCTTCTCATACCACAGTGGAATAAAAATAAATATCAACACCAACAAAATTCCCTGCAAACCCACAGACACATGGATACTAAACAGCATGATGCTGAATGACTACTGGGTCAACACAGAAATCAAAACAGAAATTAAAAGATTCCTGAAAGCAAATGAAAATGAAGAAACATCCTGCCAAAACCTCTGGGATGCCATGAAAACAGTTCTAAGAGGAGAATTTATATCTCTACAAAAACATATCAAGAAAATAGAAAGATCATAAGTTAACAGCCTTACCTAAGGAAGCTGTAAAGACAAGACTACCAAAACCCTAACTTTAGCAAGGAATCCATCACCAAAGTAAAAGCCCAAATACAAGACATAGAAAACAAAAATATCATAGAGAAAATCAAAACAAAAAGCTGGTTCTTTGAAATAATAAGCAAGATTGATGGACTGCTAGCCAGAATGACGAAGAAAAAGAGAGAAAAAGCCCAAATAAATACAATCAGAAATGCAAAAGATTATATCACCATTGACCCTGAAGAAATAGAAATAATTATCAGAAATTCCTATGCACACTTTTATGTAAACAAACATGAAAACGTAAATGAAATGGAGGACTTTCTGACTTCACACAACCTCCCAAGACTGAAGCAAGAAGATATTGACACACTAAACAGATCAGAAATAACCCAGGAAATTGACTTCATCCTTTACAAAAAAAAAACTTACCTCCAAAAAAAAAAAAAAAAAGCCCTGAACCAGTCAGATTTCCAGCACAGTTCTGCAAAACGTACAAGGCGGAACTGATAGTAATCATATTGAAAGTATTCCAGGCAACTGAGAAAGATGAAATTCTCCCCAAATCACTTTACAGAGCTAACATCACACTAATACCCAAGCCAGGTAAAGATTCAACAAAAAAGAGAACTATGGGTCAGTATCCCTGATGAACAAAGATATAAACATTCTCAGCAAGATTATAGCAAATCGGATCCACAACACATCTCAAAAATCATCCACCATGACCAAATAGGCTTCATCCCCAGGATGCAGGGCTGATTCAACATGTATAAGGCCATGAATATAATTTTAAAACATCAACAATTATAAAAACAAGAACCACAAGTTTATATCATTATATGCAGAAAAAGCTTTTGATAAAATCCAGCATCCCTTCTTGATAAAAACCCATAAACACCAAGGCATAGAAGAAACATACCTCAAAATAGTAAGTTCCATCTATGATAAACCCACAGCCAGCATATTCCTAAATGGACAGAAACTGGAAACATTTCCCCTGAAAACTGAAACAAGACAAGGCTGCCTATTCTTATCCCTCTGGATTAACATTGTGTTGTAAGTCCTAGCTAGAGCAATTAGACATGAGAAGAAAATCAGGGGAATCCAAATAGAGAAAGAGGGAGTTAAGTTATCCCTCTTTGCTGACTATATAACCCTGTACTTTGAAAACCCAAGAGAATCTGTCAAAAAACTTCTTTCTCTGATAAAGAACTTAGGTAAAATCTCGAGGTACAAAATAAATGTGCAAAAGACAGTTGCATTCTTATACACCAACAACAAGCAAGCAGAAATAAAAAGCACAGTCCCATTCACAATATCCCCCTCAAAAAATGAAATACCTTGGCATCTTCCTAACCAGGGAAGTGAAATAACTTTACAATGAAAACTGCAAAACACTGCTCAAAGAAATCCAAGAAGACACAAACAATTTGAAAAATACCCATACTCATGGATAGGAAGAATCAACATTGTTTAGATGTCCATCCTACCAATGGCAATCTATAGATTCAAAACATTGCCCATTAAGTTACCAACATCATTCTTCTCAGACCTCGAAATGACAATACAGAAATTCACATGGAAATATAAATGATCACGAATAGCCAAAACAATCCTCAGCAAAAGAAGCAAAGCAGGAGGTATCACACTTACAGACTTTAAACTTTATTAAAGGCTACAATAATCAAAACAGCCTGATATTGGTATAAGAATAGGCATATGGATCAATGGAATAGGATAGAGATTCCAGAAGCAAATCCTCACTGTCTTAATTAACTCATCTTGAACAAAAATCCCACCAACAACCATTGGAGAGAAGAGAACTTAATTCAGTAAATGCAGAAGCTTGAAACAGGACCTCTACCTATCACCATACACAAAAATCAACTCTAAATGGATCAAAGACCTAAACGTGAAACCTCAAACTGTAAGAATCTTAGGAAATGCAGGAAACACCCTTATGGAAATTGGAACTGGCAGGTCCTGATCAAAGTCCCAAGTGCCCATGCCATAAGAGATAAGATAGATAAGTGGGACCTCATCAAACTGAAAAGCTTCTACAAAGCAAAGGAAAACATCATAGAGTGGGAAGACTGCCCACAGAGTGAGAAAAAATATTTGCTAACTGTATATCTAACAAAAGCCTAACATCCAGCATCTACAAGGAACTCCAATGTACCAAAAGGAAAGAAACAATCAGTCCCATTAAAAAGTAAGCAAAAGACATGACTAGAAACTTCTCAAAATAAAGTATGTGTGCAGACATGAGACACATGAGAAAATTCTCAGCCTCATTAATCATCAGAGAAATACAAATCAAAACCACATTGGGATACCACCTAACCCCAGTAAGAATGACCATCATTAATAAGACAAACAACAGATACTGGCAAGGATGAGGAAAAAAGGAATGCTTCTACACTGTTAGTGGGAATGCAAACTAGTGAAACCTCTTTGGAAAACAGTGTGGCAATTTCTAAAGGAACTAGACATCGACCTTCCATATGACTAAGCAATCTGCCTACTGGGAATATACCTAGAGGAACTCGAATTATTCTACAAAAAAGATACCTACACATGCATGTTTATTGCAGCACAATTCACAATAGCAAAAACACGAAAGAGACCATGTTTCCCATCGAAACTGGAATGGATAAAAAATAATGTGGTACATATATACAGTGGAATATTATGCAGCCATAAAGAAGGACAAACATATGGACTTTGCAGCAACTTGGAAGGACTTAGTGTGTATCATACTCAGTGATCTATCACAGAAACAAAGAACAGAGTACCACATGTTCTCACTCATACGTGGACCCTTAACATTTACCATATTAAGAAAGGGATTGGCAGTAGCAGGTTATTGCTGGGATGGGTGGGTGGGGGCCACAACATCAATAAGGGTACCTGATCTCAAACCAGGCAAAGTGGGGACCAAAGAGAGGCCAAAACTTTACCTGTATGATGACCACTTATATACCCAATCCTGAATTGTAGCCCATATCTTTAAAATTAAAAACAATTACAAATTAAAAATGAAAAGAAAATAAATAAGAAAAATTACAATAATGGCAAAAGTGTGCTGAATTTACAAAAATAAGGACACAAGAAAGAGTTAATTAAATTGAGGAAAGGATCATAAAAATTATCCAATCTGAAATAGAGCAACAATATGTTGAAAAAAGTCAATACTACTTTAAGGAACTAGGACAAAAGTCTAACAGGCATTCCCCTGGAGTCCTGAAAAGGGAAGAGATTGGTGCAGTAAAAATAAATTGAAGAAATATTTCAAATATGTGATAAAAGATGTCAATTTGAGATTCAAGAAGCAAACCTCAAGCTGGATAAATCCAAAGCTATATCTACACATATTTTAATAAACTGCCAAATATTCAAAATAGAGTAGAAATATTCATGCCAGTTTTTAACAGGAGGTGTTCCAGAAAAGGGCATTGCTATCATAGAAGATGGCAGCTTCATGCCTGTTAACTGCTGCTGAAGAATTTCCTGTGGGACAAGATACAGAGGAGGAAGATAGTGATATTGATGATCTTAACCCTGTGTAGGCCTAGGCCAAAATGTGTTTGTGTCTTATTTTTCAATAAAGGGTGTAAAAAGTAAAAAACAAATTAAAAATAGAAGAAAGCTTATAGAAAAGGCTATTAAGAAAGAAAATGCCAGCAGCCACCTTGGGTACCCTCCCACTGTGGGGGCTTTTCTGTCCTTTCAAGAAATCCTGCTTTCTAAAAAGAAAAAAAAAAAAAAGAAAATGCTTTTGTACAGCTGTACAGTGTGTTTGTGTTTTAAGCTAATTACAATTACCTTAGTTAAAATGTTTAAAAGTTATCAAGTAAAACTAGCAGTAAGCTAAGGTTTATTTACTATTCAAGAAAAAAAGCGTTTTTTATAAACTCAGTATAGCTCAAGTACAGCATTTATAAAGTGTACAGTGGTGTCAATAATATCCTAGGCCTTCATATTCATTCATGACACACTCACGGACTCATTCAGAGCAACATTCAGTTCCAAAAGCATCATTCATAGTAAATATTCTTCAGCAGTGTACCCTTTTTAATCTTGAATAACATATTGTTACTGTACCTTCTTTATGTTAAAGTACATTTAGATACACAAACACTTAGCATTGCATTACAATTGCCTACAGTATTCAGTATATAAACATGCTGTTCAGGTTTGTACCCTGAAACAAATAGGGTATACCATGTAGCCTGGTTGTGTAGTAGGCTCTACTATCTAGGTTTGTGTATATACGCTCTATGAGTTTGTACAGTGATGAAATCACCTAACAATGCATTTCCCAGAAGATATCCTTGTGGTTAAGCTACACACAACTATATTTAAATGAGAATACTTCCAACTATGTCTTGTAAACTCAGCCAAAATACCTTTCAGCATTGACATTAAAATAGGTATTTTCCAGGGAAGGAGTCCTGAGTGAACTGATTGCCAGCAGAGCTGCTCTTACAAAGAAACAATAGCAAAGGAAGTTTTTCAGGCTGAAAGAAAATTATATCAGAGGAATATTTAGTATGCCAGCAATTAAGGAAGAGCAATATAAATGATCAGAATATTGATGAATATATACTGGATTATTTTTCTTCACTGAAGTTTAAAAAAATATGCATTACTTAAAAAGCAAAAATTATCAAGTTGCCTGTTTGAGAGGGCATATGACGTATATAGTATATACAGGTGAATTTATGGAACTCAACTATAACATAAAATTGAAGGTTTTGGAATTGAATTTGAAAACATAAAATAACATTACCTCTAAAAAGACTGAAAAGATGCACAAATCATTTTTATTTATCTTGTTACAGATAGATAAAGATATCTAGCTATACATACAACACACACACACACACACACACACACACACACACACACACACACACACACACACACACGAGGAGGACCAAAAAAGAAACTGGAATAAAATAATGTTTGGGAGGCCAGACCCCTTGCTCTACACTCAGAATTTTTCCTCTGGATCAAACAGTCAATTAAAGTTTTCACCTGA
>NW_007234993.1:0-6141 GCF_000164805.1 Carlito syrichta
CCAGAATAGTATCTCTTCTGAAGCCCACGATAGGGCCCCAAGGAAAGAATTTCTCCCTGCGTCCCTAGGGGCCTAGATGTCAATGTCACTTCCTCCTTGCTAGGTTAAGACCTTTTCATGATCTCCTGCTCTTTGGTCTCAGCCTGATCCTTCTCTCATGGCCTTTCAAGGCTCTTCTTGGGACCTCCTCTTGATGTCCTTGAGGAACCGGGATGGTGTCTGTTTCCTGGGACTGGCCACCTGCTCATGTGGGGAAGACAGGAGGTTATACTTGCTTCTGTGGGAAGAGATCTTTGCAGAGGTCAAATGTCCATCCATCAGCGAGTTTCCAGCACACATCACTGGTTTCTTCTTTGTGGCTTAAGACCAGGATTCAGAAGGTAAGATACCTGGAGAGGAGCCTGTGTTCTACAGGAGTAGACACCCCTCCTTCAGGGCTTTTTAGAGTCTCAGTGGTGGAGGCACAAGATCTAGATGTGTGTTGAGTAGCCTGTAAGCAGAAACAGGGCCAGGGGCAGGTGCAGGTGCCATGGAATGGCCCTAGCCAGGCAGGAAAGCCTAGAGGAACAGGGAAATTGATGGGAGCCAGAGCCGTGGACTCCAACTTCAGGATCTGATAACCAGTTGAGTAAGAAAATTGCCCATTGAGAGTGGGTTGTGTGGTCTCCTTAAAGACCAACTCCTCTCTCAGTCAGGCACACACTGGCCAGCCTGGGGTCTGTAACATCTCAATGGGGCTCGTAACAGTGACTGGGCACTTCAGGGAGGGCACATGGGCCCCCCTGAATGCCAAGAAGAGATGAGAAATGGCACCACGTGAGGACCCGCCAACCACTGGCACAGGTGGACGTTCTAACCCTGGGACTTCCACCTGCTGTTTGCAGGTAATGGGCACCTGAGGGGAGACTCTGTGACTAAGTGTTCTGGCCCTTGCTTCTGGGTCACTGGGGCAGAGACTGTTCAAAGCTCAGCCCGGGACCAACCCAGTTCTGGCTAGGCCCTCTCCCATCACCATGGCTTATCTGTGGCGAGGGTCAATAGACTAGCTGGGAAGAGTTTCAAGGAGATGACACTGTTGTCAGACCTGATGAGATGCTCTCCCCAATGGCATCTCTTCCCAGTTAGTGGGATCGCTTCATTTCTCCTCACTAATTGGGTAAAACCCCTTAAGCTTTAGAACATTCCTCTGGCTCTGGTGATCCATGTGGTAGTGGTTCAGCCAAGATTTGATCTCTGGGTGGCGATTCCTGATCAAGAGCTCTGGCCTGTGTGCCTCCTTATCACTGGCACATCATGTGCTATTTTTATTTTTTCGGTAGTCTTGTGTACTTAGCACAGTAGCATATCTATGACAAGCTTGTGCATGACTAAGAGGAGTTTTTTTTTTTTACTTTGACTCCTAAATTACCCACGACCAGCACTGGGCTCCAGTCTCCTCAGAAAATATAGGGCAGGGAATCCTGATTGTCACCATAGCATCATATAACATTCTCTTTTCATTAAACTTTGCAGCTCAAGTTTTTTTGTTTGTTTGTTTTGGGTTTTATTTTTTGTTGTTGTCTTTTCTGCTTTTAAATATTTAATATATAAGATCATATTCTAGATTGATTTCAGACTATCCTGAATGAATTTCACTGGGATATTATTCCATACAGATTAGAAGCCAGTTTTGTTGTTGTTGTTGTTGTTGTTTTTTGTTTGCTTGTCCTCCCAGGAATATATCTGGAAAGCAAATATATCATTTATTTGCATGTAAATCATAGAGCAATGTACTGGATGAAATCACAATCAATACAACATGATCATTGTGAGCATGTCAGCTAGGTCCACTCTTCCCTGCACATTATTGCCAACTAAATATAACTCTGGATATTCTTATGCCCAAGAGAGGGAACATTGACTCCTGGGAGTCAAGACCAGAAAAACATGTATTATTTTTCTAAAAGTTGCAAGCTTCAGTATGCCAAAGAGATCTGGAAAATGCTCCACATGACTTCATCTAGTTTAAATCTTGTTTCTTTAGGTTGTTTCATTGGCTTCTTTTTCTATTCAGTTGAGGTTGTGGACCAGACAAATGCCATGCAAAACTAAGAGTCAGAAACCAGGAGTCAGAGATCATTAAAAGTAGCTTTCTATCTTTTTCATTTTAAAAATATATATATTTAAAAGTTACATTGAGATAATAAACATATTACACAATTGTTTTTAGACTCATAATATTTCTTTAGTAGTATGTCAGAGAACCTTTGGACTTCCATCCTCACCAAGGGTGAAGTTGTTAAGAAAAAAAATAGCTTTCTCAGACTCAAATTCTGTTAGAAAAGATGAGGAATATTACAAACCCTTTCCAGCCCCTCCAGGAGCATATATGACTTTTAGTGTAGGCTTTAACTACAGTTAGTTGATATCATTTGAGGGAAACTCAATAAGGAATAACATCTTGATTTTGTTTGTTTGAAAAAATTAAACTGGAGAAAATATTGGACCCAGATTTTCTATAGGAACTCTGAAAACACATGTTCACCTGTCAGAATTTTCAAAACAGTAAATTACTGTCATGTTATTCCTTGAGCAATCAGTTACTAAGGATTTTGCATATGGTAATTTCTAATGGGGAAATTCTACCCATCTCTTGTTGATTAAAATATTAAATTTAGTAATTAGCATGAAAATATTTGTGTTTTAAGTGATTTGTGTTATTTTGTGTTATTATTTTGTCATTGCTATATATTTTTTATGACATTGTTCATGATAGATAGTGTCTTTTTGTTTTACTGCTCTATTCTTGTCAGCTGTGACCTTAGCAGAGGGGCCAGAAGCCAGAACTTCCCATTTCTCACTATTCCCGTTCAAAATGTACCCTCCTCCGTGAGGTCTGTTCTCATGAACTTCAGCTATAATCACACTGATGGTAGCACCAAAGTGCAAGAAACAATGATAGAAGCAGGGTTGATGCTCAAATTCAGCAGAGGCAGTGTAGAGTCATTGGCTAGCTCTCATGGGCCTCTGGCAGCTGTGTGTTAGTATAAATGTTGTCTGCTTGGTCCTGGATATCAGGCAAACTTTCTAAGAGCTTTTCTAGCTGCAGCTTCAACACTGATAATCCTAAAAATGCCTGTATCAAACAACAGATCTTGCAAATACATAAAAACAAAGACTGACAGAACTGAAAAAAGAACAAGATACTCACAATTTTTGTGTGAGACTTCATTACTCCTCTCTCTGTAACTGACAGACCATGCTGGGCAACAACATAGTAAGTATATAGAAGACTTGAAAAACACTATCAATAAAGTTGATCTTTCAGACAATATTCTACCCAACAATATTCAAGACACTTTAAAATTAACCTGAAATATTTGTCAGGATAGACCATATTCTGGACAACACAACAAAAGTAAATACATTTTAAAGTATGAAAATCATACAAATTATATTTTCTGACTGCCATGTATTAAGGAAAAAGTCAACAATCAAAAAGTATCTTAAGTTCTTATTATTGAAAATTGAACTACAGATTTCTAAATAAACCACTTGTCCAAAGGAGATCACAATAAAATTCAGGAAGTATGTAGAATTGAACAAATGGAAATATAAAATATAAACTCTAACACTATTATAGCAGGGGACCTAAATACCCCACTGACAGCTCTAGATAGATCATCAAGACAAAAAATCAACAAGGAGATCCAGAACCTAAACTTGACCAAATGAACTTAGTCGATACCTGCAGATTATTCCACCCAACAACCACAAGTACACCTTCTACTCATCACCACATGGCATATACTCCAAGATTGATCACATTCTTGGCCATAAATCAAGCATAAACAAATTCCTCAAGGTTGAAATCTGCCATGCACATTCTCAGACCACAGTGGAATAAAAATAAACACTAAAACCAACAACATTTCCCCAAAGCCCACAAAGACATGGACACTAAACAACATCATGCTGAACAATGACTGGGTCAATATTGAAATCAAAGAAGACATTGAAAGATTCCTGGAAACAATTGAAAATGAAGAAACATCTTTCCAAAACTTCTGGGATGCCATGAAATCAGTTTTAAGAGGGGAATTCATATCTCTATGAGCACACATCAAAAAAATGGAAAGATCACAAGTGGAGAACCTAACAAATCACCTAAAGAAGGTAGAAAGAGAAGACCACCAAAACCCCAACCTTAGCAGAAGAATCCAAATAACAAAAATAAGAGCCCAAATATAGGACATAGAGGACAAAATTATCATAGAAAACATGAACAAAACAAAAAGTTGGTTCTTCGAAAGAATTAACAAGATTGATGGGACCCTAGCCAGAATGACCAAGAAAAAGAGAGAAAATGCACAAATAAACACAATCAGAAATACAAAAGATCAAATCACAACTGACTCCGAAGAAATGCAAAAGTTTATCAGAGATTACTATGTACACGTATATGGAAACATACTAAAAAACCTAGATGAAATGGAGGACTTTCTGACATTACACAACCTCCCCAGGATAAAACAAGACATTGAGACACTAAATAGGCCCATAACAACCCAGTAAACTGACTCTGTCATGTGAAAATGCCAAAAAAAAAAAAAGTCCTGTGCTGGATGGCTTTCCAGCAGAATTCTACAAAACATACAAGGAGGAGCTCAAACCAATCCTATTGAAAGTATTCCAGGCAATTGAGAAAAATGGAATACTCCCCAAATCATTTTATGAAGCTAACATTATACTGATACACAAACTGGGTAAAGATCCAACAAAGAAAGAGAACTACAGGCCAATATCCCTTATGAACATACATGCAAAAATCCTTAACAAGATTCTAGCAAATCGGATCCAAGAACACAGCTCTTTTATTTATTTATTTGTTTATTTATTTATTTATTTATTTATTTATTTTGAGTCAGAGTCTCACTCTTTCACCCAGACTGGAGTACAGTGGCACGATCCTGGCCACCGCAGCCTTGACCTGCTGGGCTCCAGTGATCCTTCTGCTTCAGTCTTCCAAGTAGCTGTAACTACAGGCTTGCACTACCATGCCCTGCTAGTTTTTTGATCTATTGTAAAGATGAGGTCGCACCAAGTTGCCCAAGTTTCTGAAGGAACTAGAAATTGACCTTCCATATGATTTAGCAATTCCCCTATTGGGAATATACCCAGAGGAACTCAAATCATTCTACAAAAATGATACCTGCACACATATTTTTGTTGCAGCTCTATTCACAATAGCAAAAACATGGAACCAACCCTGTTGCCCATCAAAATTGTACTGGATTTTAAAAATGTGGTTCATATACACAACAGAATATTATGCAGCCATAAAGAAAGACAAATATGGACTTTGCAGCAAATTGGATGGATTTAGAGTCGATCATACTCAGTGATTTATCACAGAAACAAAGAACTGAGTTCCATATGTTCTCACTCATAAGGTGACCTTGAACAATTATAATGCTGCGGGAAGGCAATTGGCAGTAGTGGAAAACTGTCAGGGGAAGGGGGTGTGGGGACTGGCAGTTGGGGGAAGCTTCTAGGGGAGGGAGAAGCATGCCTCATCAACAAGGGTACCTGCATGATCAACGCTTGTATACCTAGCCTGGAAATGTACCCCACATATTTATAATAATAGGTTAATTAATTTTTAAAATATAAATAAAAGATGTATATAAATCAAAATCTAAGTTTCTGGTTCAATAAATTTGAAAAAGGAATAAATTTCATTAAAAGAGAAATACTAAAAATATGTCAATTGGAGGAAATAGAGGGTCCAGAAATTGACTCATCTTTTGTTATCTTGAAGGAGTTTTAGACTTTGCAATATACACTGTTGGAAAAGTTGAACATCTTATGGAAAAAAAATCTTGACCCATATTTTGAATCACATACAAAAAGAAAAATGCATTACAGACCTAAGTGTAAAACCTATTGCTATAAAGTATTTTTAAAAAGAAAGAAAAAGAAAACCACTGGAATCCTAGGTAAGGCCAAGTTAGTTAGGTAGAATTAAAAAAGAAATTTTTACCAGACATATTGGATTTCAACAAAATTAAGATAACTTAACTCAGTTTCTTAACAGACAAGTTAGAGTTAAAAAAGAAAACACACAGGAAGAGAAATATTTGTAAAACATTTATTTATGAG